>NC_136657.1:250000-482500 GCF_949748355.1 Melanostigma gelatinosum | reverse complement strand
TGTGAGAGATTTAAGAAGGTCTTGACTTGGTCTCTGCTCAGGTGGTCTTGACTACAACACTCCCAAACCTAATATTTAGGTCACATGATGTCATTCTCTTCCCATCTTGCCACGGTGACCCAGATTCTCCACCTATGACGGCACACCAGTGGAGTCTGTGGTGCTCGGCCGGCTCCCAGACGTCCCACAGTCTCCCGCCTCTGGAGCTTTTCACTGGGAAGGCGAGCGGCATGTGACAAACCGGTGCGATTATGCGCCTGTCTGCTCCGTGCGGAATGCAGTTGGAGGCCGGCCCCATTATGTAATTTGCGGGTAATGACTTGTCCAGCCCATAGCGGGGAAAGCACTCAGCAGCAGGCCTGTGGGTGGCAGGAAGACAAACACACAGAACTTTGAACAAAGGCGGCTCTGTCCAAAGCAGAAAGTTATCATAGCCTCCCCCCCCCCCCCAGACTAAATGGTCACCCCTCCATGTGTTCACTCTCCATCTAGTGCAGGGGTGTCAAACTCATCTTCACTCTGGGGCCACATCAGCATCACGGTC
This sequence comes from Melanostigma gelatinosum, assembly GCF_949748355.1. Lineage (NCBI taxonomy): Eukaryota > Metazoa > Chordata > Actinopteri > Perciformes > Zoarcidae > Melanostigma > Melanostigma gelatinosum. Next base: position 481,956 of record NC_136657.1, on the reverse strand, counting down.
GCCCTCAAAGGGCCGGTTGTAAATGTAAGATGGTGTAAATGTAACTACTCCTAATATATTTAGTTTAGTTTCCCGGGATATCTGTGACTTCCACAACACGTACTAAGCAGAAATAGAGGTTATTGTTTCCATCGTTAATGGGGGACAGTTGAGCGGCTTTCAGGGCGATAAGCCACTCCCCCTCTCCGGGCGTCCAGTGCGAATGAACACAAATAGCCCCCGACGAGACCGGCGGCGCGAATGGCTCAACTCAACTTTTTTTTTTTATACTCAAACATCTCCGCGACTTATTGAGTGGCGTAATAATCGCGCGACACAACGAATCGACAATGAAATTCGTTGCCAACTCTTTTAATAATCGATTTTCATCTATTTTATCGATTCATTGTTGCAGCCCTACAGACAATTGGAACAGCAGCTTACTTGATGACATCACCACCTCAGCTGGTCTCATGAGTTTAATCCGTTTTTTTCTGGAAAGTATTTTTACAATCAAACTAAATATGATGACCCTGCTGTTTTCGTTTTCATTTAAAATCAAAAATATATACATATAAATATATGTATGTGGATCAGATCCCGCTAGCAACACTTCACATCTCCGAAATCATCAGAGCAGATTTTTAAATTGGCTGAATCTTGACAAACCGACCACAGATTTGGTGCTTAAACAACTAACTTCTCGCCTCAAAACATCCTAAAATTACTTTCTGTGACTTAACAACAGTAGTATTTCTAAAGTTTCAACTTCCAGTTGTGTGATTTCTCCTCCGCCATTGTTTCCTGTTGCTGGTGCAAAATGCATTCTGGGATATTTGGCTGTCCCAAGTACAGACAAGTCACCTCCGATGCATCCCCGGTAAAATGGGCGGAGCCACATCCGGGCATTAGGACCGTGCTTGGCTCGATGTGAACTTTGAATTGGAACAGTACTTGGGCTGAGACTCATGACGTTTCACAAGTCCACGAGTTTACAAGTACAGAGAAGTACACATGTTGCGAAAGACACGATTACTTGTTGGAAATCCTCTTTATGGGTTGTTGCATCTCCTGTCCACCTGTTGTGATCGTTTGAATGTCGGCACACAGACAACATGCTATCTCATCACTTCGACTTTCTGTCTCATAATTTCGACCATGGGGATATTTTTATTTTCACATCTAACTTTAAATTTTTGTAAAAATAATAATAAAAAAATAAAAAAATACAAATTCAATTTTTTTGGTGGCGGATTCGCGGGCCACATAAAATGACGTGGCGGGCCGAATCCCGTCCGCGGCCCGTATGTTTGAATACGCAGAGTGTGAATGAAGTTTGCACTGTGTGTGTGTGTGTGTGCGTGTGTGTGCGTGTGTGTGTGCGTGTGTGTGTGTGTGTGTGTGTGTGTCAGAGGCTGACGTGTGTTTATCTCCACAGGTACCCACCGTTCTTTGATGACAACCCATTTGGAATCTATCAGAAGATTCTGGCCGGAAAACTGGAATTCCCTCGCCATCTGGATTTCTATGTCAAGTAAGACACCAAGTGCTCACAGTGATCCTTAATGTCTCTGCATGTACGAGGACTGTTACTGATTGAAGGAATTTTAAACACATAATTCCCTTTAATGAATTTAAACGCGGACAGCCTCCGCTCTCATTTAGCCACTTTATGGTCGCCCTCTTTATTATTTTACTGATGTATTTTAAATACATTCAAATCTGTATTTTCTATATATTAGGCATCTAACCAAAAACATTCAAAACGGTATTTCTGCCTTAAAATAATAATCTCATTTGAGTGTAGAAATACTGGAACCGGCCTGAAGAAGCTGTGACTTTTTGACTCCAGAATGTAAAACCTCTAAATTCCCTCTTTAAAAAAAAAGCTCCAAAGAAGCTGACCTGAGAGTCCTCAGCTGTAGCTGCAGCCCTGGGACCAGGTCTCCACAGTGGTGCTCATCTACAACCAAAATCTGACCCCCCCACCCTCACCATTCAAAGGACTACTCAAGCATCAATACTTCAAACGACGGTGGGGGTTTTTTAAGTGCAGCAGCGTCCCTTTAACACGGAGGTCAATGAGCTCCCTGGAGCTCAAGAGGAGCCTTCAGGTAGACCTGCAGCCACTAATGACACACCCAGCCCAACTCCACCCGTTACACCAGCTGGAGGGCGCAGGAATGTTGCAAGATTACAGGCTCGGCGCACTCTGAGTGTGTTTGCACGTGAGCATGCACTCACTCAATCAGTCCCGTCGCCGTGGCCCCGGAGAGGACACACACACTGATAATTCAGCGGAGCCACAGCTTCCCGCTGTTAAGCCATCTATCTCTGTGCCAGCAGACAGAAGGATTTCTAATATTTCCACCATTTCTATCACTCTGACACACAGTTGCGTGTCACGCACTCCCATCCATCAGCAAGGGAAAGGCCTTGCAGAGGACAGACTGCGGCTGATGAGACGGACTGGAGCACCGTCCCAGGGTGACCCCAGCAGTGAAAGTCTCATCATCAGTCATAAAAGGAGTCGGGTGTTCAGGGTTAGTCGGACATGTTGACCTCGTGTTGACCTGACCTGGAGGGTATTTCTTACACGTCAAGAGGAACTGATTAGAATTTGGGGTTCTACGGTCGAGGTCGCTGCGCCTTCACGTGAAGTCACAGTGACTAAATCAAATTTAGTTCAGAATTTTAGTTTTACCTTAGTTTTGTCACGTACCTTTCGGACTTTACAACGGCAGCTACGTAACGAGCGCACGTTAGTATTTTGACCTGAACCGCAATCCTCTCCATCACCTCACCGAGTAAACCTCGAGAGTAATTAAACCGTCCAAATGTGGCACTGGAGCGGGACCTAGAAGTCATAGTTTGCCCGTCGTGCTCATCCACAGTGAATGTTGACTGATTCCTGAGTCCTGGCTGCTGTTTGGTGCAGAAAAACCTCCGATTGAAAGTTGCAATAGGAAGAGTGAACATCGTTATTAATCGACATGGACAAATGAAGCACCAAACATAGGGCTGATAGCCTCTCTCTATTCCAGATGAATTCTCCTTCATAAAATCCATGAAAAGTCATAAATACTAATATTTCCCCCAGAGCTGATTAAAATATTTCTCTGTGACACATCACTCCAAGGCTCCCGTCTGGAAGCAGAGGAAGGATTTCGACAAAAAGTGAGAAATAGCTGACTTGTCGACATGCAGCCGCTGTATTTACGAGGCTGTCGGCGGCTCGTTGGGTGTGAGATACGCCGCCTTTATCTCTATCTCCATCTCCTCCACTCTGCCAGTTTAAGCCCCCGTGAATCATCCCCACCCCCTCACACGGATGTCTACATCACATGCACAAGTTTACAGTGTCACAAAGTTCCACTTTGTTCAATTAAAAGATTGTGAAAGAGACGCAGCTCACTTAGCCAGCCCTCGTCACCTTCCACCGGCCGGCGGCTACCTTTGGTGAGGACACATTTGTCATCGTGACAGCGCTGGAGAACCTGGAGAGAGAGAGACACTGTACAGCTTTGGATTCACTCACTGTTTCCCCCCCCCACCCCCCCCCCAGAGACCTCATCAAGAAGTTTCTGGTCATCGACCGAGCCAGACGGCTTGGCAACATGAAGGTGAGTTGGTTCGGCTCCCTGAAGCACATTTCATAGCGTCAGGTAGACAGCAGTCTGAGGACGGGACAGGAGAGAAGCTGCACATGCTTCCAATCACAGAGAAAGGAAGAGACAAGTCTTTGGACCGTTACAGGTTTCTCACATCTGTCCGACTCCTAAAATCAATAAACATTCGTGCCGAACGAAGGCAACATCAAAAACAATTTCATACGCACAAAATCTCAAATTTGTGTGGAGTCGCTTTCAGACCCCGTCCTGTCTGGAGCCCATTTTAATCAATATGGATGTAGAAATATTAGAAACGCCTTTTAAATGTTAGAATATTAGAATATTATACAATCCAGCAAACTAGATCCTCCAAAACACTGAACATTAGGAGCTTCACCAGGGAGGATTTATGTCTTTATGTATTGTACATATTGTAATCTGGCCCCCCAGGCTCAGAGGCCCACACAAAAAGTGTCCACACATTACTCACTGCTGCTCGTAAAGCTCGTTGCCGTGAGCTCACTGTGATAATTGAGGATGAAGATGAATGTATCAACAGATTATGACAGAGGAAATTACACAAATATGGCAAAAAGTGAAGCCGTAAAGGTTAGGCTAGCAGAAAGGAACAGAATGTTGTGTTCGGGCTTCACTTCTCCACCTGACAGCGTTTTAGTGTGCACATTCAAAGATTGATATGACTTCATCACTCTCTCTTCAGAGTTAGGTTTACCTGAAACAGGGTTGGACAAGAAGTGACAGAAGAGGACATTTACTTTAACTGGGAGCCGGCCACTTGACCGGGCACCAGCGGGAGCTGTGTAGAGTCCCATTCAAACCGGAGGACATCTTCTCCATAACACACATCTTCTCCATAACACACATCTTCTCCATAACACACATCTTCTCCATAACACACATCTTCTCCATAACACACATACTTTTCCATAACACACATACTTTTCCATAACACACATACTTTTCCATAACACACATACTTTTCCATAACACACATACTTTTCCATAACACACATACTTTTCCATAACACACATCTTCTCCATAACACACATACTTCTCCATAACACACATACTTTTCCATAACACACATCTTCTCCATAACACACATCTTCTCCATAACACACATCTTCTCCATAACACACATCTTCTCCATAACACACATACTTTTCCATAACACACATACTTTTCCATAACACACATACTTTTCCATAACACACATACTTTTCCATAACACACATCTTCTCCATAACACACATCTTCTCCATAACACACATCTTCTCCATAACACACATCTTCTCCATAACACACATCTTCTCCATAACACACATCTTCTCCATAACACACATACTTTTCCATAACACACATACTTTTCCATAACACACATACTTTTCCATAACACACATACTTTTCCATAACACACATACTTTTCCATAACACACATACTTTTCCATAACACACATACTTCTCCATAACACACATACTTCTCCATAACACACATCTTCTCCATAACACACATCTTCTCCATAACACACATACTTTTCCATAACACACATCTTCTCCATAACACACATACTTCTCCATAACACACATCTTCTCCATAACACACATACTTTTCCATAACACACATACTTTTCCATAACACACATCTTCTCCATAACACACATACTTTTCCATAACACACATACTTTTCCATAACACACATACTTTTCCATAACACACATACTTCTCCATAACACACATCTTCTCCATAACACACATCTTCTCCATAACACACATACTTTTCCATAACACACATCTTCTCCATAACACACATACTTTTCCATAACACACATACTTTTCCATAACACACATACTTTTCCATAACACACATACTTTTCCATAACACACATCTTCTCCATAACACACATACTTCTCCATAACACACATCTTCTCCATAACACACATACTTTTCCATAACACACATCTTCTCCATAACACACATACTTTTCCATAACACACATACTTCTCCATAACACACATACTTTTCCATAACACACATACTTTTCCATAACACACATCTTCTCCATAACACACATACTTCTCCATAACACACATCTTCTCCATAACACACATCCTTCTCCATAACACACATACTTTTCCATAACACACATACTTTTCCATAACACACATCTTCTCCATAACACACATACTTCTCCATAACACACATACTTTTCCATAACACACATACTTTTCCATAACACACATACTTTTCCATAACACACATCTTCTCCATAACACACACTTTTCCATAACACACATACTTTTCCATAACACACATACTTTTCCATAACACACATACTTTTCCATAACACACATCTTCTCCATAACACACATCTTCTCCATAACACACATACTTTTCCATAACACACATACTTTTCCATAACACACATACTTTTCCATAACACACATACTTTTCCATAACACACATACTTTTCCATAACACACATCCTTCTCCATAACACACATCCTTCTCCATAACACACATACTTTTCCATAACACACATCTTCTCCATAACACACATACTTTTCCATAACACACATCTTCTCCATAACACACATCTTCTCCATAACACACATCTTCTCCATAACACACATACTTTTCCATAACACACATCTTCTCCATAACACACATACTTCTCCATAACACACATACTTTTCCATAACACACATACTTTTCCATAACACACATACTTTTCCATAACACACATACTTTTCCATAACACACATACTTTTCCATAACACACATACTTTTCCATAACACACATACTTTTCCATAACACACATACTTTTCCATAACACACATACTTTTCCATAACACACATACTTCTCCATAACACACATACTTCTCCATAACACACATACTTCTCCATAACACACATACTTCTCCATAACACACATCTTCTCCATAACACACATCTTCTCCATAACACACATACTTTTCCATAACACACATACTTTTCCATAACACACATACTTCTCTCAGCCCGCTGATTAGCTCCTCATAATCCCAGACGAGATGCTATTGATCTGTGGCTCTGCAGAGCACAGCGGTCACAGGCCGGACGCGACGACACGCACTAAAGCTTTTTTAAAGGCGTTAATTGAATTAGCATTCAGCTAATGCATTGATGTTGGTGATAATATTCAACCTACACCAGATGCTGCAACACCTCCAGCTCCACACAGCACGGCGTCACCTCTCATGACCCGCCATAAGAGCTCATCAACACAGAGCTCAGATCACTAAAAAGAAATGAAGTGCAACCCACACAGCAGCAGCAGGAGCTCTGATTGGCCAGCTGTTGTGTATTAGCGGGAGTCTGGCCTATCGCGGCTCCTGCTGCCGCTGCTGGGTCACACTCATCTTTGCTTCTAAATGGTCCGTCTTTAGAAGTCAAAGCCAAACAGAAGGATTTCTATGCTGTGATTATAGAAAGAGATCTGCAAACAGCCATGTTTTGTGTTTCAGAACGGAGCAGATGATGTGAAGAAGCATCGGTGGTTCAAGACCATTGACTGGGAGGCCGTTCCTCTGAGGAAGCTGAAGGTGAGCTGACACGGACCAACAGTGCTTTTGAATTTGACTCTTGTCTTTTTATAAGGAGCATGCACATTGATCTACATTGTGCTCCCACTCACCGGCACGTCCCGTTGTCTCCACAGCCCCCCATAGTTCCTAAAGTCTCCCATGAGGGGGACACCTCTAACTTTGACGTTTACCCAGAGGACGACTGGAAGAAAGACCCTCCTGTGCCTCCGAAGGACTTGGAGACCTTCAAGAACTTCTGATCGCTGAGCCTGGTGTATTTATTGACGGAATATCCTGAGAGTTGACGCAGCGTCATGTGTAGTAACTGTTCCAGCTGCTGTCACGGAGAGAATCCTTATTTATCAAAGCCAGGAGCCTCCTGCTATCGTAACAACGGCCTCCTGAGAGATATGATTGATGCTGTGACGGTCTCAGACCACAGAGATGATTTGCTTTTTGTACTTTTATTTATCTGACTAAAGTCAAACCTTTTGCTCTTTTGATTTTTTTTAATCAGTTTTTCCTCTGAGCCTGCTCATATGCAAAAAATAATGAGTTTCCTTTGAAACCAAAAGACTGTTACTTTCTAGCTTTTAACAATAATCAGGTCTTTTTTTATATTATGTTTTATAAATGTTCATGCAGTCATATCTAATGTGACTCCAGACTGGTGCTGTAACTGTCAGCTGGCCAGTCGTCATGAATGCAGTTTACCTGAACAGGCGCAGCACTTGTGAGAAGGTGCCTTACACGTGCTGCTCCTCAGCCACCGCTGGTCTCAGTCCATGTGAGGAGCTGAATGTGCTGCTTCATCCCCGACCAAAGGACTTTATTGTTACTGTACAGTCCCAGCTGTTCCACACATGAACCCCAGTCCCTCTGTGCTCACTACACTCGCCCTCATCATTATCGTCCTGGCTGTCCTGCTTTCAAAGCCCGGTCATGTGAGGTGAAAGGTGCTGGGGGGGTGTGAGGTACTTGTCAGTGTTTCGAGCTACGTTACAGTATTCATCAGCAGAAGGCTTTGTTTGCTGTTTCCGGACAAATATTGGCCTTTGCAACAAACTTCATATGGTTTAGTCTGTGCCTCGCCTTCATGACAGAGCTGCTGCTGCTGCTGTCCAGCTGAAAGGATCACAACTGGTGTTCAGACCAAAGTCAGGACCGTGTCACCTGGGTGAAAGTCTGGAAGCTGGGCTGGAGGCGGGGTGAGTTATGCTGGTAGCAGCTAGCGGGGACATGGAACTATACACTGATCTATTATGAATGCTGAATAAAACAGTGTGAGGGCATTTGAGTGACCTCAAACCTACAGCATCTTTGGAATATCTCGACCTCGGCTAATACATCATTCCTCTACTCCATATCTGAACAAAATATCCAAATCTGCTAGCTTCATATTGAATCCATTGTTTTCAAAAACGCATACAGGCCATTATATACTGTTGGTGCAATGAGCAAACGTCTAGTCACTTGCTTTCAGAAGTATTAAAGGCATCCGTGCGTCTTCTAGGCTGCTTATATGTAGCTGTTATAATGTACAGAAAACAAGCATCACTGCTGTGCTCACAGGGAGGCACTATCATGACTCGCCGCGCGCACCTACCAGTGTGCTTTGCGGGATGACCCCATACTTGTCTCTGATTGGCCATTTCCTCTCCGGCGTTACAGGTGACTACTAAATGCTAATGTTAGCATGATGTAGGCACACAGCATGAGCCGCCTGGGCTGAGTTGTTCTCCAGAGCCGGTCTAGTTCAGCTAGCATCACAGCTAGGCTAACGATAGCGTTTAGCAGACGCCTGGACGGGCCAATCAGAGGCAGAGTAGGGTGTTCCCGCAAGGCATACTGGGTAGGCACATCCAGCGATTCGCCTTAGTGCGCCCCCCCCCCCCCCCGTAACCTACATCACACACCACATCGTATGTATAGTGTTGTCTCTCACAATGGTGCGCATCCATATAGAGGCTGTTTGTATAATGCATGTGTCTGTAACCTCCACACCCAGCCACTTCTGTGTTCCCGAGCAATATCTGTATACGTCTCAGCCTTTAAGTTGGCGCAGTCACACATTGTTTTCTACCCTCGACCTAACAACGCCTATCAATATACAGTAACTCCTTTTGTACCTGTCATTATGGAACTCTAAGCAATGGCACATGTTTGTATGAAGACTCAAGCGTCTTTGGAAATGTTTGAACGAGGTAAGAAAGAAAAAGCTTTTCTCTTCCTCCCGTGTCCCGCCTGGTCCTTCCTGTCCTCATTCGCTGCCCCCCCCCCCCCCCCCCCATGCTGCTGTCTGAAGGTTTTTGTAACAAAATGCACCAATTGTCTCTTCACAGATTGAGAATTCATATACTGTCAACAACGCTGTGGAAGAAGTTCTCTAAAGTAGCAATACCATAGTACCATAGAAATATCACGGAAAAGTACTTAAGTACTGGCATCAAAATATACTTGAAGAAAATAATGGAGTGGAATACAATTATTGATGCATTAATATGTTCATCTCTTTAATGTTGCAGCTGGTAATGGTGGAGCTCATTTCAATGCCCTATATATAAATACATATAATATATATATATAAATATATATATATATATATATAAATACATATAATACATATATATATATATATATATATATATATATATATATATATATATATATATATGTATTTTAATCTCTATAATACTCATTTATTACTTGATTGTATTTTGTAATAATAACCTGAATTTATGTTAAATGAATGTTGTCACATAAATCATGTTGTGGAGTAAGAAGTACAGTAGTACCCTCTCAGATGTATTGTAGTATAAAGTATCCCAAAATGGAAATTCTCAAGTAAAGTACACGCACCTCAAAGAGTAAATCATTGACATTCAAACATCATCAAGAAAATGACCTTTTATTCATTTGATCTTTAGTTATTTTCGAACATTGGTGCAGCTTTACCTCGGTGTTACATTCTGATTCTGATAAAGCTGATCCTCTAAAACCACCATGTGTAGTGTATTTAATTTATTACAATATATTCAAGAAAGAGGAGCTGAAGCACATAAAAGCTCACAGTGATGTAACAACGCCGTTTTCATTTCAATTCTTAATAACTATGAGTTGTTGATATTCTGCTGACTCAGACGTTAGCTGTCCTCCAGAGGGCTGCAGTTCCTGTCTTCACCATGTGGAGACGCCAAAGTGTGACATCGTCTTTAGCAGATTTCTGCTGACGTGGTGGTCTTGATGCTGAGATGGTTGGAATTTAGAAAGCTTGGTTGTAATTAAGCGCTTTGACAGCAGCGAGGTGTTGGTGGTTTTTCTTCTGTTAAACGGAGAAACCGCTGACGTGGCATTTCCCAGCTGTTACCTCTGTGTTTTCCAGCAGACATGTGACTATTCCCAGCAGCTGTTTTCATCTGTATCTCCTTAAATCTAATCACATTGTAATCCTGTACTTTACATGCATTATGGTGAGCTTTAATTTCCTCTGGAAATCCAAAGGTGGGACCGGTGTTAAAGTGCTGAACACGGGGTTCCGTGGAGGCTCTTATTGTGTTTACAGTGGAAAAGTGAGTCATGCTAGTCTGGCTGTATGCGATGACAGTTAGGACTCTAATAGTGGGCTAATGAATGCCTTGTGAAGGGCCTTTGAGGGGGATCTGCTGGAGTTACTGCAGGCTGATACCTCCCAGAAGGCCTCAGAGACAGTCAGGAGGTCCCTGTATAGTGTCGGACACAGAAAAACGCTACTGTTGGTATAAAGCCAGCAGCTTGTGATAGGAGCAGGTACAGGCAGGTAGCTCGTCCAGTCATTACAATCACACTGAAGTAAATGAATGGATACCGGACTCTTTTGAAATATTCATTGATTGCTGTCAACATGTAAAGAAAACTTTGGTTAAAAGTTTCAAAGTCATATGAAAAAGATCATTTCACACTCTAGCATTGAGTCCATTTGGGTTTCATGAGGTCCCGTCAGATGTGGAGGCTTGAACTCTACCTCGCAGAGAGGAGGCCGGCGAGCACGCTCTGCTGTTTTACAGTAGAGTCGCTTCTCAATACATCTTGGTAGCACTTTATAATAACTACACACTATGAAGCATTAGTTAAGTATGAGTCAACACTTAATTCATCATTTATGAAGCATTGTTCCTACATTAATAATTCATTAGTATGCAGTTCACAACAGTTATAAATGTTTCATTTTTGATTAATAAGCCCGTCTATTACATTTATAACTGTTTCATTATTGTGTTTTCATACTTTATAAGGCATAAATAGTCCTCACTTTAGATGAGCTCACATAAAACACTTTACTAACGAGTAGTAACTACCTTAATAAAGCATGAACTAATCATGAATTGCAGTATTAATATGCTAACTGTTATTATTAACTAACTGTTTACTAACACTTTATAAATTATCTTATTAATCATCTACAACTCCTTAATAATTGGTTTGTAAAATATATAATATTACATTTACAAATGGGGAATCCATCAATTATAAAGTATGAAAACACAATAATGAAACACATAATAGACGGGCTTATTAATCAAGAATGAAACATTTATAACTGTTGTTATGAAATGCATACTAATGAATTATTAATGTAGGAACGATGCTTTATAAATTATGAATTAAGTGTTTACTCATACTTAACTAATGCTTCATAGTGTGTAGTTATTATAAAGTGCTACCAATCTACCATAAACTGGTTTACAATTAAAACGTATTTAATCCTACTGGAGCTCATACAATTACAGAATGAAGTACACTACTAACAGAATATATGATATATGATCCGCGCGGAAAAGCTATTCACTCGGGACTCAGTCTGGAAACAGATGTTTCCAGCTCAGAGCAAAGCAAGAAGAGAGCGAAATCTTCCCCAGCACTTCCTCATACTTTTGTCCATCTTAATTCCTATTGGCTAATTTCGGTTGCCTCCTCCTGGTGTCAGGCTTAGTGGAACCTGCAAATCACTGTCTAGAAAATCTCTCACTCTCCCTCTGCTATTCTCCACAGTTAAATACATTCAATGACGGTCTTTTATGGCTGAACACTTCTATGATAAACATTCTATATAAAGATAAGGATTTGCAACTTTTGGCAAAAACTTCACAAGTTTCACAAACATAGATATAAAGGTGCTACAAATTCTAAAGCACTTCTACAATTATGAATCTTCTAGTTATGTATTCCAAAACACTTCTAATTATGATTTCTTAATTATGAATCATTAAATACTTCTATTATAATTTCTTAAAACACACTTCGAAACCCAAATTTCCACACAGACCAAACAAACCTCTGAACCCTGCATGGAGAGGGCAGCTGTGAGCGGACACTTAGCGCTTTTGCAATGAGGCCGGAGAGAGGAGAGAGGCTGCAGGCAACCGGTCCTTTGGCTCAGCGAGGACACGCTTCAATAAAGTCAACGCAGCGCTTCCCTTTTAAATAAGACACCTCTGAAAATAATAACTTTGATTCTCCTGGATTACTTCTCAAGTCTGGACTTGAAAGGTTAATGCAGACTTGTGGGAGGCGACGAGCAGACATGACAATCACATCACAAAAATGATTATGACGCAACATCCCCTGACAAATGAATTCATTGAATTCCGTGCAGCAGGGAAATAGAAATAAAGTGGAAATAAGCTTTAAATGAATGAATAATGAAGACTTTGAGCCCCCCCATAGAAACCAAAAAGCTTTCCAATTACTCTGTCAGGCACCGGCACTGATCCCATCAGAGCCCGTCTGAGAGTTGAGACGGTGACAGAGAGATTTCGACCACTGATATATTTATAGTGGAGCTCGTATACGGGAGTACACTTTAATTAAAGATCTGTGGGCTTGAACAACACCAGCAGAGTCCAGGACCTGCTGAATGAATGGTTTGTGTATTGCATTGGTGGATACCGTCGAGGCATTCCTGTTTGAATAGCTCAAGTTAATCTCACTTTATATTCATTTGGAACAGTTGGAAAGACTCGTCAGGTGTTTGGGGAATAACCTGCAACATGATTTTTACTTTTAAGAAAGAGGAGAGCTTCATCTCAAGGGCAAAGCTCAGCAGTTTCTGTGTGATTGGTGGAATTGGCTGCGATGGAAGGCACCAGCTGAACGCTTGCTTCGGCCTCTGCCCACCAGGGCCCTGCTAGAGCTCAGAACAGGGTCATGGACCAGCAGAGGTTGAGAAAAGCTGCTCTGGGTTTCACCAACCCTTCATATCTGTGATGAATAGCTCTGATGAGAGCCAAACTAATAAAGGACGAGTTAGTTCCCTTGTCTCAAAATCAATGGGTTTTTGGTAAGTTGTCTGAAATAATACCTGTTAACAAAGATTGTAACATTCTGTTCTGAAGTGCGTCCTCCCTGCAGCTCTCTATTGATGGGCTCTGTTGGTTCCTCATTGGAGAACCCCGTGGGACATTTAAGGCAATATATATACCCTGTAAATCATCTTGTAAGGTCTCCTTAGTGTCACTGGCCCTGTGGAGCCCCACCCGGCTAAAGGACAGGGTGCACTTGTTTACGTGCCTTGTGATATCCCCCTAATGACAAGTGAGCCCTCGGAGATCATGGACACAGCGTTCACCTGGGATTCCTGTCAGCACAGGTGGACGATGCACCCCCGCCTGCACTCGTGGTGAGGTGCACAAAGACTCTGCTGACACACGCCCCTCTATGAGATTATTAAGGCCACGAGAAATGTTTCAGAGAGGAATCAGAACCCACAATACATCACTTTGTGTATTAAGTCAAATTTAAGAATTTAAATAATTAGTTTGGCAAAACAATTCATAAAGAACAGAGATGCCTCAGAAGGCTCGTGTTGCTGAGAGGAGGTTGTCAGTGTGGGAGGGATATTGTGGGATGGATCCCAAGCTGCTCTGCTTTACAGCATGAAGGGGTCAGGTGTTGGAACAAATTGATTTAAGAGGGAGGTAATTGTTCCCCCTGGACATGGTCACTTCATCACTCGTCCATTCAAGGGGAATGTCTTTGGCAGAAAACAATATTACACAATGTCTGAAGAAAATGAAACATTGTTTTTGGAAATATATTTTTTCTTTCAGCATCAGAAAGCGTGACCAGTCTATCACTAAAGCTGCTTCATGGTCTGTGTGACTCTAAACGGACCATAATGTATGAAATGAACATCATGCTGTATTGAAGAAGACTTGAAACTGGAGATTGAGACCATAAAGTCATGTTTACAATGTTTACTGAGGGAATAAATCAAGAGAGAAGTAGAGTCATTTTCTCATAGACTTCCATACAACCAGAGGAGTCGCCCCCTGGTGGACACTAGAGAGAATGCAGCTTCAAGACACTTCCACTTTGGCTTGACTTTTCAGAAGAAGGTTGCTTCCTGTTCAAGCCCCAATAACTTTGTTATCTTTGGAAGTAGTTAACACTAAAACAAAGGTTTTATTTGCACTGAAGCTGATTTTAATGACAATAGAAAACTTTAGAACAGTGGTGTGCGTATCTCAACAGAGACATAGATCAGGCTGGAGACATCTGCCACTGTCGGGGGGCTCGTCACGGCTCCGTGCATGACTTTTGAGACTAATTAAACAGCATAACTATTACTGAAAGGACCCACGCTACTCTTATAAGTCAACTCGTATATGTTTCCATCCAAACATTTGTATGTGAATGATGTAATTAGAACAGAACCTGGATGCGACAACCACAGCGTAACTTTCCACAGAGCCGTCGCACACAGAGGGGATACTCAGCTATGAAATCAAGACAGACCTTATCTGGGTCTGTTCCTGCTATTTGTGCTCAGGTACACTTTAATTACCCAGCGGGTGAATATGCAGGTAATTCACTTTCTATGTGTTGCCACATTTGTAACACAGGCTTTAAATTCCCTTTGTTGTGGAATCCAAAGATGACCTGGTTCACCTTCTGCCCTGTTCAAGCCTCCAGTCCAGTGTCCAGCCTCTGACTGTGAGAGGCTGCTTTGAATCAACACACTGCCATTCATACAGAGGCCATTGGCGATCTCATAATGGTGTTCCAACAGAGACTGTATGCGCTGTCTCCCCAACAACAAAGACCCCAGCTCACCAGAGACATCAGTGTCCTTTGGGATGAGAAGAAGAGGGCCTTCAAAGACGGGGACAGGGGAGGACGAGGACGGCTACACCCCAGCAGACCAATGTGAAGGACTCATGGAGGTTCCTGCAGGTTGTTTTTTAAAAGTCATTTCTCTTTGTGAACACCACAAACTGAATGCCATTCACCGTCCGTATGATGGAAAGCAATGAGTTGCAAAAGATCTTTTTTTGTTATTTGGGTGAACCAACTCTTTTCGGTCAGAACATATTGCTTGCTTTTACGAGAACCACTAGTTTATCGAATCATGGTAAGCATGACTCAACATCTGAACTGACAAAAGTTTTTTTTTTTTTTTTGTATAAGTAAGCCCAGAAAAGATTTTTCAAAGACTTGTATTTTGGATTTTTCCATTTCCACGCAGTATCTCCAATGACAGGTTGGATTTTGCCAAACTCCAAAAAAAAAACGAACTGGGAGAGCCAGCTCGTGTGCTCATCACACGGGAACTCCTCTCTCGGTAAACGGACACACATGCCTGGTGCTTCCCATCCATCAGCACAGCAGCTCAACAGCTGGATGTGATTGAGCCTTTGTCTGCGTCGTCCTTAACTCCTCTGGAGACGGGGACGCGCACACACACACACACACACACTCCGTTTCACACACAGTCTAGTCTTGCAGTCTCTGTCTTCCCAACTTTCCTCTCGCATCAAACCTCTGGAGAAAGCCCACTTTCAAGACACCAGTAGGAGCTCAATCATCCAGGCTTCCCTCAAATACCTCCCATGTGTTTTGAATGTACGCCTCGCATTTCTTTCCCAGCTCTGTTATCCCTAGAAATCATTTCATTGATGGATTTTTATATGACCTTTCCCCTCTTCCTCCCCCCCCCCCCCCCAGATGCTACTTAGCTGACCGGCCATGCTTGTTTGCACATTAAGCCCACTTAGCCTCGTGACCCCTTGACACAGAGTGAGTGTTGCGGCGTTGCCCTGGCGCTCGGCGGACGCTTTGCTGTCGAGCACAATGTGGGATTCGGCGCTATTGGAGACATCGTCTTGGCACGGGAGGAAGGAAACATTTAACACAGGCTGATGGCTGTAAGACAAGACAGAGAGAGATTCAGAGATTCATCATCCTGCTGGCCAGGAACACATCCAGACACTGCCGCTGAGCTCAGTTGGCCCACCACAGCTCAATGAATCATCCTAATTCCTGACAGATAATGTGTCTTCTTTACAAAGCGGCATATCTGTGGCCATGTCTGATAGTGTGCAGAGCATCGGAAGGCCTAATGCAGCTCGCCAGTCACAAAGAATACTACCTTACTGTCGTTGTGATAGTTACTCAGAGAAAAGTCCAATTCCTCATCCACCCCTTTATGAATCATGAACAACTCACTGAAAGAGTCCAGACACACTGCTAACGTTACCTCAGGCTCTGCTGTTGAAATGCACAGTGATCCTGTCTCTCATCGCCCAATTATTACTGCTCTGTGTGTGTGTGTGTGTGTGTGTGTGGGGGGGGTGTCTTATCATATCTTATCCTAGAGTTGAATGTGAACTGTGAGTTGTCCAGTATGGATGTAATTCCTAGAGTCAGTCGGTCTGCAATGAGGTAAAACAACATGTCCAATCCAATATGGTGGCTCCCAAGTGAAGACTGAGATGTTGATTGTGACACATCATGTATGGAACTTCCCTCCTGAAGCAGGTGTTGCAGAGCGTTTGGAGCATATGTGCTCCAAGCCTTCTCTGCTGCACCGCTCTCAAGGCGTCCATGTGTTTCTGTTTCAGAGATGCATCTGCTTAACTCCCAACACTCGGAGGCCTGCTGTCCCATCTGCCGCCTCCTGAGCATGTTGTTTTTATGACGCACTATCTGTATCGGTTTTTGTTTGCAATTATAAAGCGTGTGTCCTCTGTGATCTTTTATGCTTCACCTGGGAAGAGGAAAGCTGGGGATCATTTTTACTATTGCTCCAGATCTGCCTCGTGTTTGGCTCTGTCTGCCTCAGTGTGCAGAGCGGGAAATGATCATGGGGTGAAGTGTTGATTCCTCTCGACTGTGAGCGTCCCGTAGGGCTCCTTTGGCTGGAGTGTACCGGTGAGTACTGTTGCAGTAGGAGGCCACGCTCAGTATCTATCAGGCTGAACAACATGTGACCTCTGGTGTACATGGAGCTTCTGAGTGTTGTCAATCAGGAGCAAGAGGCTGAGGTGGAGTGAGGGTACTGATTGTATGTCAGCTAAACAAATGCAATGTAACGACACGGACTGGTCTGGAATGATGTATACGGATGGTGGACTGACAAAGCTTTACTTGTTTCCCTTATCTGTATGACAGTTAATGTCACCTCACACCTCACAGTCGTGTTTGTGTCCAATCTCTCCTTTTAGCTTTGGTCTCCACCAACTCCTGAGAACAATGTGTGGCTGGGGATTATCAGAGCTGTTTTTAGGCTTTGAGACCAACTGAACCAAAACAATGTGCTAAAAGAGGCTTAAAATGGAACTGCAGAGATACGATCCATTGTGGATCTCAAAATGTTGAGAAGTGCAGCTTGAAAGAATGAATGAGTAATAGTGTTGTTACAGTCATTGAATCGCATCATATAATAGATCCAAACAATGCTTCACCTTGAGCAACGTTTCCCAATCGCTGGCTGACTGCAGTGACTCCGCCGGGCTGGAGAAAACCAGCGCAGCGTGAATAGAACAGTCATTGAATTACCCAGAGGGAGCATATAACACTAACAGGCTGCTATCGTCACATGAATTGTCAGCGTCAGTTTCACACTTGGCCTGAGCTGAGCTTGTTTGCCTGGGTAGTGCTCTGGTTTCAGTTCACTGGACTTTTACTGGAATGGATTCCCATATCTGTCTCTCTGCATTAACCTGTAGGAGAAGAGGTTTGTTCCTTCTCGGGTCAGGCCAGGCCATGGGACATTATAGTAGAGTCCAATTTCTGATGCGAGTCCAGGATGATGTCTATACATCCTGCCTTTGATCATCAGATTCTTTCTCCTGTAATAAATGGATGGCAGTATCTTTCCAGCAGCTGTAACCAGTTAAGTATGATTTCATCCTCTCTTCTCTCTCTCTCTGCAAACTCTCTGCAGAGAGTTCACATTCATTTGCGCTTCACAGCTTTTCACTCCTAGCAGCACCTCTTTGATTTCTTTTTCGCCCACTTTGGGATCTCATTGGCAGTCCTCCTGCTTCCTCTATTAAGTCGCCTTTTTTCTTTTTTTGCCGCACAAAAGGCCTCCGTCCTTTGCTAATGAGGTCCTGCTGCTCACGCCGGAGCCTGGATGAGGAGCCTGGGAATGAGCGTTATGCATCAAAAGGCTACGTGGACAGATGGTTTCCATCAGCTCTTGGTAGTTTCTCTGCGTAGGTGTGACTCGCTCACCTCGGTCCTGTTGATCCATTAGCAGAGAGGTGCTAATCCAAAGCAATGCACACAGATATTTCAAATCATGCCAGGAACGCACTGAGCATGTAACTGTATGTAAATTCAGTGCATCTTCCAGGACTTTTACGTCGTCATGGTTGAAAAGTATCTGCAGCAGCATTCAGACGCTTCAGACTCCTGCCGTTCGTGAGTCAGCGGCTCCAGAGCAAGAGAAAAGTCCTGCTGCACATTGCTGGACTGGGATAATGAGCTTTCTCAACACGTTCGGTGTAAAACAACAGTCCAGGCTTCACGACCGTTCATTGAAAGAACTGGTACTTCAAATAGTTGCACTTTATTAACTGCTACTATCAGTTTACTCCCTTACATTGACACTAACAGTTCATCGTGAGAGTCCCATCATCACCTCCATTATGAAAACCTTTCTGGCTGTATAAAAGCCAATATTGTCAAAGCGACACATCCATGTAACAACGCTGCTTCCTGCCCACAACAAGTGCTGCCTTTCAGCAAACCCTCAATCCTTCACGCCAGCGATAATTATCTGAAACATATGGTTCCAGGGCGATGTTCAGCAGCTTTCAAAACAGACAGCAGCTTTGCGACGTCTGTTATTTTGCAAACTCTGAGCCGTATGAGCGCTCCTGCATCACTGAGCATTATTCTCTGGAGACGGATCTCACCGCTGATGGAGACAAATGGGCCTGGCTGAATTCCCCGTCCCCCAGCTGAGGAAACAGAGCGGCTGGCCGGTGCCCAGGGGAGCGGCCGCTGCCGAGAGGGAGATGCTCAACGGAGAGGAGATTTTTACGAATGAGCAGACGTGCCTTAGATTTGAAACTCATGCTCCCTGATACTGAGAGCTCCGTGGGGAACGCCGGGTGCAGGTATATCATTCTAGAGTCTGCTCCATCTCTGTGATGTGGCTCTATGTGAACCTCCAGCACCGATGCGTTCAGGTCACAAGGACAGCTGCGCGATGACATGACGAGAAAATCCAACTATGAATCCTTGTTGTCGAGTTGTCAAGAGCAACTGGGATGTGATCTTTCAGCGATGAGACAACTGAAGATGACAGAATGCATGCAGCATCCGGTTCAGTAACAGGTGGTCACCAAACGGCCCTGCTCTGCCATGAAACTCTAGCTTGCGCATCGTTATTCCCCCGCATAGCTTTCTCATGATCCAGCCGCCTTCCTCGTCTCTCTGTGCTGGAAATGCCAGACAAAGGGAGTCATTCACAGCTGATCTGCTGCTCCTGGAGTGTGGAAAGACCTCACGATACGACTTCAACTGAAACCAATATATCTGGATAGAACCTTTGATGCATTTCTGAAGTTTTGTAGTTATTCATGTCACAAAATCGTCCAGATTTACAGAACTTTGGAACCTTTGTTTTCTATTAACCATGAGTATGACTGAGACTGCAAGTCTGTAGAGCGCTAATAAAAGGGCTAGTAGAGGTAGTCCGGCACTGGTCATGCTGCACAGCAGACCATGAACAGCAACAAAGTCAAATAAAACATTCATGTTATAATATCTACTCAACAAGGCAGCATTGTGTTACATTAACAAGCGCTTATTTTAGAATAACACAACATACTAAGCAGCATATTTCTCTCACTGGTCCACATGTGTGTGTTCGTGTGTCAGCATCCTTCTATGGCTGTTGGCATATAAATGTGTGTGTTCAATGTGTATGTTTAATGGCAGCGAGCTGGGCTCCCCAACACCTGGCAGCCCGTCGCAGGGCTCCGCTCTGACCTGCTGCGCTCTGTGTGTTAGCCACCGCTTCCACCTTTTTTCTTCTTCTGCCCACCAGCCAGTGGACATGAGGCATCTGTAGGGTCCGAGCACAGCTGCAGCACAGCGGGCAGAGGGAAGGCCGTTTATTCTCTGGAGTGAGGCTGCGGGCCAGCAGAATACTAAGCGGTGAGAAAAGGGCTCGCCGTGAATGGAGGAGGTGACCTAGAAACCTGTGACTGAGCACACACAGCTACAGGGACACGAGGGGCCATTAGCTGAGCGTATTGAATAATCATTCTGCTTTATTGCAACTGTGACATGGATGCATGAGCAGCAATCAGTCAGTGTCTGCTGAATGTGTTATTGTAATATCACTTTCTCATAAGGCACCTTTCATATAGAGTTTGTGAGTGACTATTGATTGTTAATATGTCATTCACTTCAATTAATTATAACCCTTTAACAGTTATGGGCTGTCGGGTTGTGAAGAAGCTATTGTAGCTCGATGGATGGACCCTGTGTTGGACCATTTCGGGAGAAATCCCCTGAGGAGTCTGGCCCAAAGGGAGAAATATTTGAAGATGAATAATACATGGCATATCATTGAGGGCGATTATTCCATGACTTTACACATTTCAGCAGTTATCCAATTGCCCAATAATCAATATTTCATCTTTATTTTTCTGTCATAATGTGTTTCCTGAAGCTGAGGTTTCCGTCGTGTAAGGACTTTAACGGTGGACGGACGGACTCCCTTGTGCGTTCCCCTCCTGGCAGCAGAGGCTTTTCTTTCTGGCTGCTGGGGAAAGTCCTGGCATCATAAATAAATGATTGGCTCTGGAATTATAGCAGTTTTATATGTGCATTTTGTGACGACCCTCTCTGTCGGCCTGTTCGTTTGGCTGCCTTCCTTGCAGGTGTGGAGGTGGGTGTGGCAGAGGGTCGTCAGGCAGAGTGGAAGCACCTGAGGCCATTAGCAGCACTGTGTGCACGCTAAATTGCTCTTTAGAAACAGTCAATCAAGACATTTTGTTTTTCATTTAAAGTGATCTGTATCGTAAAAACACAACGCTATAATATTACACAGAATACATATTTTAAAGATCATTTTTAGTGAGAAAAACCATCAAAATAATTAAGAAGATGCTGCAATTACATACAAATCTTATCTTAAAACACAGCAAAAAAGATGACACATTTCTGCATGAACACACATGACCAATAAGGAAAATAAACATGTATTATGGTTATGACATATTGATGCGGTTGATTTTTGGGTATATTGGGATTTGAGCGCTTGTGTTTGGTCCTGTGTGGTTGTGAGGGAGCGTGCTGGTTGTTTTTGTGCCGCTCTCTGCCTGCGAGGTGTGTCTGAAGAACTGAAGAACAGATGTTATTCCTGCTCCCTCGGTGTGTGTGTGCGTGCATGTGGTGTGTGTGTGTGTGTGTATGTGCGCATGTGTTTCTGGTAGAGAGGGTCTGGCTGTCTACATCACAGAGCATGCAAACTTCAGTGATTTCTAGCTAGGGCGAGATCAAGAGCATATTGAGTGCGAGAGGCAGTACAGGGAATGAGATTACAGTCGGCAGATACCTTCAGACAATAATTCAGCCAAAGCACAGTGCCTGTCCGTAAGGTATGCTTCACTATCTTCTCCATCTGAAGTGGCAGATAATGGAACATAGTGTGGTGACCGTTCTATCTATAGACTCTGATTTCTGTTGCTCTCTTGGAGAGAGAAGTGACCTCACTCAAATCTGAAGCAAAATGAAACAAAGCAAGCAGAAACGTATGCCTCGTGTCCTCAGCATGTATACGGCTCAGCTCAACTTCCACTCTCACTTTTGGTACCAGGTGCTGTTCTCTGTTGGGTTCTCCACTGCAGATAGGAAGTACCTCCTCAGTGGAGGCGGGACTCTCAGCTGATCGCCGTAGGGACGTCATCCTCAATGCCACATTCGAGGAACCTTTTCATCAGCAGCCAATCAGAGTAACCTCTTCACTTATGCACGCGTACATTATTGTACATACATTACGTGTATGCTTTATGTGTACCACGCCGACTACAAAAAGAGTGTGACTCTGTTGAAGTGAGTGCGAATTCTCTTGAAATAATAATAATTATTTAAAATATTATTTCCTCAAGTCAAAATGAGAGGCTTTAGGTCAAACTCCACCAAAAGTCTATCTTGTTACAGCTGTGGTCAACTGAGCTGAACTCCGCTCTTGAGTGACATACATCAGTCCCTCTGCTGTCCTCTGCTCTGGGTCAGGCTCTTACATGAGGTCGTAACCGTCCCAGCGAGGAGGAAATCAGTTCAGGTTGTGTTGCAAAGGCTGACACATGTTAAGCACAAGCTCACTTGTGCGTCGTGTCTGTTTCTCCGCTCACTCTTTTTCACAAATTGGCATTTTTTTCTCCAGTTTTGGCCACATTTTTTGCCTTTACTTTTGAGATCCTAGCTGTTCTGATCTGTGTCAATTTAACTAGTAGTACGATGTCAGCCAACACGTACTAGACCTCTTAGGTGTTTGCGTTCCCCAGATCGGTTAGCCTGCTGGGCTACTACTGGCTCGTTTGTTAGCCCTGGGCTCTGAAGCTAACTAACGCCACGGAGACCACAGATATAGAGTGTCACACGTCAAACTGAAAACGGGACCGTCTGTGAATCAGCTTCCACCTTTGTTAATACCTGGACAAGGCTGTGGACTACGGGCTGGAGCCCAATTGTCCACCAGATCTGCTATGGCTTCACTCACCCCTCCATCCGACTGTGTCAGCTGCGCCCGCCTGGTGGATAAAATCACAGAGCTGGAAGGAAGAATATCCACGCTCTACAGGATCCAGTATGCCGAGAACCTCATGGACACCATCATCTTCGGTCCATCACAAACTGACACAGCCAGCGACCGTGTGCATGATTCCATCGCTTCCAGTCCTGCTGCCGCGGCACCTCCTCCGGTCGCAGCTCCTGAGGCCTCCTGGCTACGGCTCGGAGCTAAGCCTAAAGGCTGAGTCAGCTCTACTCCATCACATCATGAGCCCTGGTCCCTGGTCTGTGCTCGCAGCAGCCAGAGAGGGAGACATCACTTTCCTACACCCCATAACTTCGATGTCCAGCTGAAGAATGGATATGACCCCCTTGCCCTGCGCGACTTCCCTCCTCTGACTACGGACTCCCAGCTTCCTACACCATCCCAGCTGGCGCCTCGGGGGACCCACAGCCCCGGGTCCCCCGACATCCCTACGCCAGTCATTCCTGAGCCCTCCTCTCGCCCCAGGACACGCCGCTCCATACCGTGCTTTACACCAGCACCGCGGCGAGCTTCGGTCGCCCGTTCTCTCAGTCCTTGCTCGTCCACTCCGCCACCACTGGTTGAATCCTCGCCTCCATCCACGCGTATTACGCGCAGTGTTGCCGCCTCGTCCCCTCTTCGCCCCGACGACGCTGATAGTCGGGGACTCAATAATCAGGAACACCCGTTTCTTCAACGCGGAGACACACTGTTTCCCCGGAGCAACGGCTCAAGACATCCTGCTGACACTGCCTGGCCTGCTGCGCGCCCTCCCGTCTTCCATTCGGCGAATTATCGTTCATGTTGGAATCAACGATACAGCCCTCCACCAGTCCGAGTTGACCAAGATGGATTTTACAAATCTTTTAAGCTTTTTAAACAGCTGTGGACTGTCTGTTTTTATCAGTGGTCCAAGTCCAACACTCGGCCGTGGATCACAGCGGTTCAGCAGAGTCCTCAGCCTCCACACTTGGCTCCAGGCCGCCTGCAGGACCAACAACGTGAGCTTCATTGACAATTTGAATCTGTTTTGAGACCGCTCTTCCGCTTTTAAGAGGGATGGTATTCATTTTAACAAGCTGGGTAGCCGCCTGCTAGCGGCTAATTTACAGCATGCTGTTCAATGCACGCTCTATAACAAACAAGGCTCACATTTTAAATGACTTGTTCACAAGTCATAATTTGGCTTTTTTTATTTCTGACTGAGACCTGGCAACGGAATATGGAATGCATCCATTCCAATGAACTCTGCCCTGTGGACTGCTCTTATGTTGGGACACCGCGTCTGACAGGCAGCGGTGGAGGTCTCGCCGTGGTCTGGAAGAATCAGTTTTCTTGCCACTTGGGGAGCACAGAATCCTATGCTACTTTTGAACTACAGCTGACTAAAGTGGGCCGACTAAAGCCGTTTTTCTGTTTTTTAATTTACCGACCTCCACGTCCTGCAGATCAGTTTTTATCAGAGTTCACAGACTTTCTGACCTCTATTATCAAGCTAGACAAAGTGCTTCTGGTTGGTGATTTTAATCTGCATATCAATGATACCACAGACTGCAGTGCCACTGAGTTTCTCAATATTACTGAATCTTTTAATTTCACGCAACATGTTTCTGGCGCCACTCACAGGGGTGGTCACACCTTGGACCTTGTGTTCTCTCTGGGTCTTGATATTGATAATACCCGTTGTGAGGACCTATTGATCAGTGACCATGAATGTATTTTCTTTGATCTTTCTGTCAATGCTGACCCCTTGTGTCTGAAACAAACATTCCACTCCCGCATTATTACTCAGAGTACAGCTGATCAGTTCTCTATGCACTTCTGCTGTGATATTAACACAAACCTCAATGATGTTGAACTCTTGCTACAGTCATTTAATGAACATTGCACCACTTTGCTGGATAAACTGGCACCTCTTAAGGAAAGGACCAGGGCTGCCTATAACACTACTCCGTGGATGTCAGATGCTGTGTGCAGCCTGAGACAGAAGTGTCGCAGGAAAGCCACTGGGCTAGAAGTGCATCGCTCATATCTCAAATACCTCAGAGTTTATTTTAATACTGGAGTAAAGGAAGCTAGAACTGCTTATTTTGCCAACCTAATCTTTTCCTCAAACAGAAATCCGAAGATTCTGTTTGACACAATTAAGAGAATTGTTTCACCGTCTGTCTCTACATTACCATGCTATTCTGTTGACGATTGCAACAAATTCCTTATCTATTTTATTGATAAGGTAACAGGTATTAGGTCTGGCATTCAGCCTAGGATCTGTTCATCTACATGTAGCTCCTCGCAATCTCCTGCTGTTCTGGACTCTTTCCAGCCTATCAGCCTTCAAGACCTGATGGACTGAATTAACAGAACAAAGCCATCATCTTGCCCTCTGGATATAATACCATCCTCTATATTTAAGAAAGTTCTGCTAACTATTGGCCCTGCAGTAACATCTATTGTCAATTCCTCATTGTCTACAGGAATGTCCCTTCTTATTTCAAACATGCCACTATCCAGCCCATATTAAAGAAACCAAACTTAGATCCAGCTTTGCCCATGAACTACAGGCCCATATCTAAACTGCCTTTCCTGTCCAAAATTTTAGAGAAAGTGGTGGCCAAACAACTTACTGCTGCACTGGAGAGGCACAACATGTATGACAAGTTCCAGTCTGGGTTTCGCAGACAACACTCGACTGAAACCGCTCTCCTGAGGGTTTCAAATGACGTTCTCATGTGTGCTGATGCAGGTGCCTGCTCTGTGTTAGTTCTTCTGGACCTCAGTTCTGCATTTGACACTGTAGACCATAAAATCCTGATTTAAGAGGCTTCGTGATTGGGTTGGCATATCTGGCATAGCGTTTCTGGTTACTGGTTTCCATCTTATCTCAATGACAGAAGTTTCAATGTCTCTGTCGGTGACTTTGTGTCTGTCACCTCTCCACTGTCTTGTGGTGTACCGCAGGGCTCGGTTCTGGGGCCTCTATTATTTTCCCTTCATCTGTTACCTTTGGGACCGATTATAAAAAGTTATAATGTGTCCTATCATTTATATGCAGATGATGTCCAACTCCATCTGTCATTCAAACCCAGCGAGGCCTTCACATTAACTAGGCTCCTGGACTGTGTCAATGCCATCAGAGACTGGATGGCAGAAAACTGCTTACAACTCAACGACACTAAGACGGAGGTCACCTAGTTATTGCTCCAGAGGAGTTTGTCCCCATGATCAGGCAGATTATTAGTCCACTCTCCTCTGCTGCCCATTGCAACCTGCGCAATCTAGGGATTTTCTTTGATCGATCCATGTCGTTTGACCGCCATGTTAAGCAGCTGTCCAGATCATGTTTCTTCCATCTAAGAAATATCAGTAAACTGAGATCTGTAGTATCAACACCTGATTTAGGGATGATCTCACATTTATCTCCTCTCGCATTGACTACTGTAACTCACTTTTCACATCACTCAGTGTATCTGCTCTTAACCGTCTGCAGGTCATCCAAAATGCTGCCGCCAGATTACTCACCAGGACAAACCGACGGTCTCACATCACCTCCGTACTCTGATCTCTCCACTGGCTCCCTGTAGCATCTCGGATACCCTTCAAAATTCTCACCATCACTTACAGAGCACTTCACGGTCAGGCCCCTACTTATGTAGCTGATCTACTTCACCCATATTCACCCGCCCGCACTCTCAGGTCAAACGCTCTAGGTCTTCTGTCAGTCCCACGCACACGATTTAAGACCCGTGGTGTCCGAGCCTTTGAGGCAGTGGCCCCGAGGCTCTGGAATGCTCTGCCTGCAACTCTGCGCCTCGCAGATACTGTGGATACTTTTAAGAACCAGCTCAAAACCCACCTTTTTAGGCTGGCGTTTGAGTAAAAATCCCATGTCCTAGACCTGCTCTTAAAATATGTTTTAATTTTAATTTTTAATTTTTTCTCTGTGTATGTCATTTATTGACCCTATGGTCACATTGTGTTTTTTATGCTTTTACATTTCTGCTCTGTTAAGCACTTTGTGATTTTATGTCTGTGAAAAGCGCTCGACAAATACATTTTATTATTATTATTATTATTTATTAACGTTCACAAATATGTCCACGGCTGACAAAGTCATGGAGGATTTTCCATCCGGCAATGAGTTACTTTTTCCCCTCCTCTCCGCGGACTGTAAAGCTGCCTTTACTCGATAATAACTAAAAGTTCAGTGAGGCTCTTATATCTGTACCTTTTTCCCAATTTCAGCCTCAGTGCTCGGAGGCTGAAATGGCGTGGGTGTGTGAATAAATCTTCAGGGATCCCGCTTCACCTTGCGCTGCCTCTCTCACTGCATACAGTCTGGAGGGAAGAAGGATGAAGTGCTAATCCCTTTACCTTCTGCTGCCTCGTCACCCTCGAACACCGCCGCCCGGGATGCATCTGCAGATGTTGAGGATTTCACCTCCTAACTTCCCAGGCATTAGGCTTCCCTTGGTGTTGACGTAATGTCCGAACTGTATCCAAGAGCTCTCTGGCGCGGCCTCCGTGGGCTATTTTCCAAGCAAATTGTCATTAGATGGCAGAAAGTCGCACTGAGAACATACGGAAGCCATATGTCTGACTGAGAGAAATGTATAGAGTGTGTGAAGGCAGGAATACTCTCGCTGATTCGTTTCACTACGCTCTCTTTTATTGATTTTTTCATTGGGTCTGTCTCAGACTCATTTATACACTCAGCCGTTCCCTTAAACTCTGTTTAGTTTCAGGTGTGTTACGGTGGCTGGGAGCAAACATAGGGTCTACTCATCCACAGGTCATAGGTCACAGTCACTCCAACACTGGAGTGATGAAGGAGGCCTATACAGTGAGTGTATGATCAACTGTGGGATCGTAACAACATAACATAACAACTTGACATAATAAACGTCACGTAACTTACAAACTAACGATATCGTTCTTATTTAATGTAACCAGCGTAAAGTCAGCGCTTATTTTTAGATGCATCGTCACTGATGTACAGACTGAGGTTCCTTTGAACGCTGATGAGGCCGT
This sequence comes from Melanostigma gelatinosum, assembly GCF_949748355.1. Classification (NCBI taxonomy): domain Eukaryota; kingdom Metazoa; phylum Chordata; class Actinopteri; order Perciformes; family Zoarcidae; genus Melanostigma; species Melanostigma gelatinosum. The sequence goes on along the minus strand of NC_136657.1, from coordinate 453,709 downwards.
TTCTCTTCTGAACAAACCACATAGTCAAGGTCTACAGTTTCAATAAGCAGAGGGATTCATGGGTGATTCATTTCCACCGCTGGTTTGTTCTTGCCTTTCAAAACTGTTACACATCACTGTTGAAGAATGAACAAATAAATCTTCATCTTGCGGCACAAGAACACCGTGGAGAGGCTCACGGAAACATTGTGGTTTGGGTTACAATGACCAATATGTTAAGGTTAGGGGACCCTCATTTCTACAGATTATTGCCCAGCCACATACTGCATGAACCTATGATTGTGTGAACATGTGTTGTGATTGGACTGATACCAAATTCCTCCTTTTACAGTTAAGTTTTAAAACATAAGCAGAAAGCGTGGAGGACATTTTGGAATCCAGGCCACTATGACAGAAACAGGAAGTGTTATTTTTAACTCCTTGAACAGAAGCATTTATTCTAATGTTAGAATAATGGGATTGTATGTTGAAAACAGCTTGGATTCATCATTGGTAAACGAAACACAGAGTCATTACTACATTATAATTCCGTCATAAATGTGAAACGTTCCACAGCATCAGACGAGATGAGAGAAACTCTGTTCTGGCTCATTTTCTTCCATCAAAGCGACCTCTCTTCCTCTGATCAAATAAATTCACTGTTGACAGAATTTTCCAACTGCAGCGTTTTTGTAGATTGGGTCTGAGTGTGCTTTTAGCAATTGAAGCACATTCCTGTGGTCCATGACCCTCTCTTCTCCGACCAAACCTCACGGCAGGAATCCCTCGTTGTAAAGATGAACTCGGCAAAACGAATCGTGTTTTGATGAAAAAGCTCCACTCACATCATGTCCTGACTCTCCAACAAAAGCCTTTCAGTTTATTCGTGTGGATATTGTGTTTCTGAGGGAATGACACGCCTGAATTATGCTTTCAATTTGAATTTCATTCTGGCAAAAAAGCAGGAAGGATATCCCCCCTTAGTTATTCACAGACAGTAGTCTATTGCGTCTGCCCAGCTGTAATTTGCATATTCAGTCTTAGTCCAGATGTCATCGCGGTCCTTCCACTGCGGGGACGATGCAACGTGACAGAAACACTCAACACGTCAATCAGCTCTGCAGGCTCTGCTGTGTGATTGACAGCAGGACAATCATCAAGACATTCTAAGAGAATTAAATATGCATTCGCTGCTCTCTGTCACTGACTGTTGTAACACAGTTGAACTCTCAGTTCAGAAAAGCTTTTCTTTTGACAGAGTCAGGTCCCTTTAGATACTGCTGTTAATGCCGTGCTTTGGTATTATAATAATAAATCAATCTGACATACCAACACTGTGTGTGTGCGTGTGTGTGTGTGTGTGTGTGTGTGTGTGTGTGTGTGTGTGTGTGTGTGTGTGTGTGTGTGTGTGTGTGTGTGCGTTGTTATGGGAAAATATGTCATCGTCTTATGCTTTAGGATTGAAGAATGTAAGTCTTTAAAAGTGCAGGCACCAAACCTATTTGAGTAGATGATTCTATCAGTTTTGCATCCAGGTGTCTTGTTATTTGTTATCTGTCATCTTGTTATCTGTTCTCCTGTGCATTGTTTCTGTCTTCAAAGACGGCGACACACAGAGGTCTAGATTACGGTACTTCCTGATGAGCATCAGCTGAAGAGCATGTATATGTGATGTGTGATGGTAAAACAGGCTGATTCAGACTCTGTATTTCTTGTGACTTAACTCTTTGATTGGGTCACAGTGACCTAATCAAAGGAAGCACCTGGCTGAGTATGAATGTCCATGTATCTGACTGTTGTCAGAGCACCTCCTGCAGATGACGGTGATGTATCTGTGAGACTGTGTTCTCTTTGCTTGCAAGCAAATAAATTGACTATTACAACTTTGATCGTTCATCCAGACTCTGTTTCATTTGACATTGATTTGATAACACTTTGACACTCTTCTCCCGACTATTCATAGAAATATTCCACAACAGCGTGCGTGCGTGCGGGTTTGTGTTCACCTGATGAAAGTTGGACGAATACTCTCGCTCTCTTTTAGCTCTGTTTTTGGTCTCCACCAGCCCTGAAGGGAGATATGTGTCTCTTTAGCTCCAGTGTTCTCCAGTCTGCTGTTTGCTGCTGGGTAGGTAGAGTACAGTGGCTTCAACAGAGCTTTTTCCCTGGAAACAGCTGCCTGCTGCTAACAAACAATGTTGACGAGAGTGTTGAGACTGAACCAAGCAGTCAATCTTCAGGTCATCAAACCAAGACAATGAGCTAAACATCTCTGAGCTGAGGCGAGTGGGTTAGTCACTGCTAATGACCCCTTTCACACTACACACAGTCATTTGATCCTTTGTTAATATAAAAAGACTAATAAGACTATTTTCAAAAAATATAGCAAGGAATGGCACAGAATTCTGCTTCTGCTATCTTAAGCTGTCATTTAAGCCCTTCTCTTACAAATAAAACACCATCAGACAACAGCTGCATCCCTTGAGGAGACAACCATAACATCCTGGCCTCCTGGAAGACATTCATCAGTTTTTCACTCAGTTGTTAACACAATAAAATGACAGAACGTTGTACAACGAATGAAAAAAGAGACCTAAAGAGAGAAGTCCAAACTTTCACATTTGCACTGCTGACCTGTTTCTGCCATGAGGTGGACCATTCCACATCAACCCTAGTATAATGGACTGAACCAGTATTTATACAATCCCTGTAAAGAAAGAAGGAGGTTGAAAGGTTTATTATCCAGTAAACGAACGACAAAAGATCTCCTGCTTCTAAAGCATTTAAAATAAGAACTGGTCGTCTCTCTTTTTCATGATTTGATTTCTTAATTTCAGTTATTTGCTTTCATCTTATTGTGACACCTGTTTCAAAAATTCAGAGATGCAGAACCAAGTGTTGCGACACCTTGCAGAGCCTTCGTGTTTTACCCCAAAATGTAATGATGTTTGGCTGGCACACCTGGGACACAACGGCGAGAAGAAACCCGGCTTAAAGCAACTGCGGGAGGCTTCTTCAATCACGTTTCATCTGATTGGTTTCAGTCACTTAGACTTGTGCAACGCAAACCTTATGATCCTATATCCTGTAATTCCCAGAAAGCATTTGTACCACTGTGTTCTCTTTCACACTTGCCTGAGGAAGAATCTGTTGGAAATGTTGCCTTGAAAAGAGAAAAAGAGAAATACTACATGACTGGTTGATGGAGGCAAACGAGCACGAGGTCATAGTTCTAGATTTAATTGTCCCATACAAAGTATTCATACCCGCAGCAGTGGGCTGCTGTAAAGCGCCCGGGGAGCAACTTGGGTTCAGTGTCTCACTCGAGCACATTTGGACGTGTGGACTAGAGCAGTGATTCTTAACCATCGGGCCGCGGCCCAATCGTGGGCCACTTTCAGTTTTGCACCTGTGGGCCGCGAGGCCCGCAGGACCGCATAGGTTATCAATTGAAGACACCAGAGATATTACTGTTATCCATGAGACGCTCAGTTACAATATAGCTTCCCACCACCTGGTGGCGGTAATGCGTCAGTCAGTTGTTTAACAAGCTCCAATAAGCAGAAGAAGACACTCAGCTAGCCGCTAGCCTGTAGCGAAAGTTATTAAAAAGAAAAAATGAAGACGACAGTGGTGGCATATAATATCAAAATATTAAGGGAGAAACACCTTTAGTGTGTCAGAACATCATGTGGTTACCATGTGTCCATTTGGATCTCCAAATGTCCTTTTAGAGCTCCGCCTGGATCTCTTCATGGAAGAAACTCTGTAGAATGGTCATACTTTGTCCAATCTTCTTCAAATTTGAGGCAGTTGTTCACTGATAGTGTAGTTACAGCCCTATACTGTCCTTTACCTGTACAGATACAGCCACCGGCAGTTATTTATACTGAAAGATACTTTTTTATTTTATGCAGACAAAAATCTTCCATTTGTACTGATCCAAAGGCCCACTGCTCTGTTTCTGTATGACCTACAGGTTTACTGACACTTGTGATGCATATAGTCAGAGTGGTTCAGAAGCTACAGCCATTTCAATTTGGGTATGTCATTTCAGGCAGTTTTGCTACAAAATAGGGGTGGAGTTGAACAGGTAACAATATAGTTATTGAATACAAATCAAACCAAGAGTGAGATCAATTAGTTCAACTAATAGTGTTAATATTTGAATGGGCCCCGGGACACTTTGGACTTGAAAAGTTGGGCCCCGAGGTCAAAAAGGTTAAGAACCCCTGGACTAGAGGAGCCGGGGATCAAACTGCCGGTCATCAGATTAGTGGACGGCCCGCTTCAGCCCCCGAGTCACAGCCGCCTGTAAGCTTAACATCTATGTGCAGATTGTTTCAGTGGCTCCATGAAAAGTTCATACTTCAAATCAAGTGACGCGCGGTGCTCCGATGATGCATGGAGGCCACATAGCTGCAGTGACCTGACTTCCATGTGCTTTTGGTGCAGGTGTGCTACGGGACGGCGGTGACAGCGTGATGGATGGAGGCTCTCGCTCCAGCAGCGGGAGCACGAGGCCCATCCGCTAACCGTCACTCCGTCACCTTTGACCAACGCTCTCCTCCGACTTAAAACACCGTCACACAGCCTGGACTCAGCCGCCTCTGGACTGCAGCACTTAGGTGACGGAGGTTTCTAGAGAGGAGGAGAAGCTCAGGGGCCAAAGCTAACACCACGGGTAGAGTTTCAAGGACGAGCAGAAATGCAACCTTACTGAGCCCAGACATCAGCACAGTGTATCACAGCAGCATCTAAAGTCCTGTTGGCTCAGCTTTGGGATCAGATATGAGCTGATATCAGAGATATTCACGTTCCTGATGACGCACACTTTCCCTCAGGCCGTCCTCTCAACTTCAGTTTTTGATATGTGGCCCATTGTTCTTATGTCCTGTGTTGTATGTGCATGGGTTATTTTCCACTGGCTGTGTGTCTAGACTGCCTGCTGTGAATATGCTAGTCAGTGTGAATGAAAGGGCTTTGAAGTCCGCCCCCCCCCCCCCCCCCCCCCGCCCTCATCACGAGACGGAGAGAAGGCCAAACAGCAGTTTAACACTTATTACTCTGACATGACAGTTTATGGGTGATTCATGGCCCAGTTCTACAGCGAAGATAGATGTAACATCTTTAACTCTAGGTAACTAAATAAAAGCATGTGCATCAATCTCTGATGAAGCATAATGATGTCATTATTTCAACATTGATTGGCTTACATTCGTCGCCTACTTTGCAGAATTTGTAAACTTTACTGCTGATGAATACGATTGGTGAAAGCTTGAAAGGTTAAAGATTTCAACCCAGATGTGGATGTTTTCATGAGGATGCAGAACAAAAGTGTCGGAGCATCGCTACCTTAGCTCGCAAACACACATACACAACACACACGTCAGATGGAGGAGGCGGTCCTTCAATGTGGCGCAGGACACATTGAAGGAGACATACTAAGAGAATGTGGCCATGCGGTCCAGACCACCTCTGAATGTGGTCCGAGCGAACAAATCTCAAAACATCCGCAGTGCGTCTTGGGTGCATTCACACCTGTTCACAGCTGTCCACTCGTGATCAGATCACCTTCACGTTGATGCTACGGCCTAGTTCAGGTCGTGGACCTCATCACTGGTCTGTCAGCTGCAGCTCTGATGCCACTATCTGTCCAGTTTGTTTTAGATTTCTGGTTAAAAAACGGTCAGCTTTTCAGATCAATCAAATGTATTATTGTTTCGGTATGACTCATGCAATATGTCATAGCACCGCTAACCAATCATTCTCACTGCCAGCATCATACGTTTGGCTGTATAGCAGTATCATATAACTCTTTCCAACCTCTTCTGTCCTCCCGAAAAACTTCTGGCTCCTCCCGTTGCGTCTCCGCCGTGCGCGCCGGAGACGCTCCTTCACTCATTCCTTACTGGAGTTCCACAGAGCAGGAGAAAGACAAAAAACTCCCCCCCCCCCCCCCCCCCCCCCAAGGATTTTATATCACAGTCTGTGCTCAGCTTCTGTTCTGTGCAGATTTTCACAATTTAAAACACAAACTTTGGTTATTGCCTCTTAGAGGTTTCCGGTTTTTTTCCAGTTTTAATTCGACTCTGCGGTTTCTGGACTTCAACCACGTTGAAATGGAATATGAGGAGTTCCTTAGAGAGAGGCTATCAAGACTTTGAGGTAAAAGCATTTATATTTCCTTGCAATGATTTGAGCTTAAGTTATTAAATATTTCGGGAGCACTTTGGCTGAAACCACCGCTGCAGCAGAGTGCGTCTCCCGCTGCAGTTCATCCATCCATGCGGTGATGGAGGCAGAGAGTCACCCACGAAACTTGAGCCAAACTCGGATCAGTGCGCCAGCAAATGACGTTTTACCTCTGACGGATTCTGACTGTCATCTGGGATTGTTTTATTCAAGTTAAAGTTTTATTTTCACAAGAATCATGAATGTGAACCAGTTTTTATATTTTCTGTCGCATTTCTTTCTTTGAAAAGTATTTTAAAAACGCTAAAATAACAATAATAATGAAGAAGAAGAAGAAGAAGAATATGATAATAACATGTGTCATGTGTTGATAACAAAATATTGTTACTGTAGTTATTACACGGGCAGCTGCTCCTCTGTTGAATGAAGATGGACCCCCCCACCGTGTGCGTCCTCCACACTCTGCTGGTGCTGATGATCTTGCCCCCTGTTGCCTCGGCCCCCTGCCCCCGACCCTGCTCCTGCCCCCAGCCAGCTGAGCTCCACTGCACCTTCCGCTCCCTCATCACCATCCCAGCTGCTGTATCCAGAGACGTGGAACGCATGAATCTGGGGTCAGTCCTTTTTGCATCCTCAGCATTGACTTGGCATGGCTGTTATTTTGCTCCACTGTCCGTGATTGGATTACACTCTCAATGCAGTATAATAAAGGGATTTAACGTTTTGTCATGTCAGTGCCCAGGCTCATGTATTGTTTCTCATGAATGGGTTTAATGTGTATTTTACCGCCCGCCTTGGTGTTGTTGTTTCAGGTTCAACAGTATTAATACGATTACAGACAAATCGCTGGCTGGCCTGAGGAAGCTGGAGCTTCTGATGGTCCATGGGAACGACATCCACAGTCTACCCCACGGAGTGTTCAAGGATCTTACTTCACTGCAGGTACACTGAACACACAATGAAAATATTACCTGGGAAAGAAAGAATGCATGAATAGTGGCTGCCCTTGACCAAGACACTGAACCACAATGATGGATCATATTAAATTCATAAAAATATGTCTGCATCAGCACATTAAATATCCAAATGTGTGGTTGAAGATCTGTCATCCGTTCAGCATAACGTGTCTCATCTGAGGAAAATGTGGGATCATAATGTCATCATTACTCATGATGATTTTATTTCTCCTCGTGCTCGTTGGTTTAGATGTTGAAGATGAGCTACAACAAGCTGAAGGAGATCAACAGACACACCCTTCAGGGTGTCTGGGCCTTGGCCAGGTTACACCTGGACCACAACCGACTGGAGTTCATCCACCCAGATGCCTTCCAGGGCCTCACCTCCCTGCGGCTGCTGCAGCTGGAAGGCAACCGGCTTCAGCAGCTGCACCCAGCCACCTTCACCACCTTCACCCTGATGGGCCACTTCCACATCTCCACTCTGAGGCACCTCTATCTGTCAGACAACATGCTGACATCACTGCCCTCCAGGCTGGTAGAGACCATGCCACAGCTGGAGAACCTGCACCTCCATGGGAACTCGTGGATATGTGACTGCAACATGAGGTGGCTCCATGAATGGGATAAAACTTCTCCAGGTCAGACTTTTAATTTCCACACTGCAATTTGATTTAGACCTTTCTTTACAGAGTAAAGCCTGATTGGGCAAAAAGTGGCATTTTTCGTTTCCACACTCTTTCAGCATGAAGTCCTTATTGTTGAGCCTTTAAAGACTAGTGACCTGATACATTATCTACATTTTTTATAAATTGGAACATTCAAATATGTTAATCCAAGAATACGTCAAGGTTTTATTTGACAGCTTTGTGGTTTTTGTCTCCAGGTGTCTTGAAATGTAAAAAGGACAGGGCCCTTCCCGGTGGCCAGCTGTGTCCCATGTGCTCCTCTCCCAGGCACCTCCAGAGGAAAGAGCTTCAGGCTCTGGAGAACCTGGTGTGCAGTAGCCCCGTCATCAGTTCTCCTCACAGGACTTCCCCCCCTGTTGACGTCGAGAGTGAGGTCATGACCATAGAGGACTTCAGGGAACCATTTGGGAACATCTCCCTGGGCCTGTCCGACGAACATGGGAATGAGGTGGATCTGGAGTGTGGTATTGGCGAGCCAAGAGTGCTTACCAAGATCAACTGGGAGCAGGTCAACCAGCCTCAGCTGGCCTCCAACATCACTGTGTCTGTGGATCTTGAATGCCCTGTCGACAGAGAAAAGTATGAGCAACTGTGGAGGCTTATTGCATACTACAGTAATGTGCCAGCCCACTTGCAAAGGGGGATTATGCTCAGAAGTCAGCCTAATCCAATCTATGTGTACAGACAGGACTCTGAGAAGGATGCCCAGTACTACACAGGTGTTAAAGTTACTATGGTGGCCCAGCCGGCATGGCTGATGCAGACATCTGCAAACCTTCAGCTGAACAGACTTCAATCATCAGCCAAGATGGTAAAATTGATCCTGAGCACGGACTTCTCAGAGACAGTTGAGACAGAGCTTGTGCGCAGAGAGAGGAGGACATGGGTCATGATTGAGTCAATAAACACATCCAGCACAGTGTTGAGTGCTATCCTGGGAAATCTGAGTCAAATGTACTGCAACGTGCACAGTTCTGGCCAACCAGTCATACACTGGATTTTGCCAGACGGCTCTACGGTGGCGGCACCATACAACAGTCCAGACAACAGGGTGTGTCTGTCCAGCGATGGACGGCTGGTCATTAAAGCTGTCAGCCACGCAGATACTGGAATTTACTACTGTATTGCAAAGGTTGATGGAGACCTTGCTGTCATGCCATTCCATCTGACAGTGCAGGAATCCTCTAGCCCTCCCCCAGGGGAGGACGCCTCAATTACACCTATCGAGGGATTTGCTGGCAACCCTATTTCCCTGCCTTGCACAGCATCTGGTTCTCCTGATGCTGAAATTAACTGGATTCTACCGAACAGCAACATAGTTAGTTTCCAAGCTAACTCCTCCAGAGCTTTGGTCTATTCCAATGGCACACTACATATCCCACAGACTCAGCTATTGGACAGTGGTTATTATAAATGCGTCGCCATTAATCCTCATGGTGTGGATACACTGGCTACAAAAATCACTTTTATTCGGCGCAAAGGGCTCATAAGGCCTTTGAGGAAGTTGCCAACAAGACCTCAGTCAGTGTCAGGGGTGAACACTCAGATTAAAGTCCCCATAGAGGATGCAGAGGAGGCATCAGGGGACATTGAGGTTACTCATGTGGGGGCTCCAATGAGCCGCTTGGATCCTGTGAGGAAGAGAATTCCAGGAAGTGTGGCCCCTGGCAGGAGGGGCGTCCATCCATCGAGGAGTAGGTGGCGGAGGCCTCCGGTGCTTCAAAAACCAACGGGATCACATGTTGAAGACAGGAAGAACACAGTTGACAGCAGGAGGAAGATTAATATGTCAAAGAGTAAAATAGACCCAGAGAAATGGGCTGATATTTTAGCTAAGATTAGGGATCGAAATGCTCACAATACCGTGACACCACTCCCAGTTCAGCATACAACAGAGAGGAAACAGACAGAGAAAGCAACACAGTCACAAGTTACTATTGAGGGATCTTCAGATGGCATGACTGTGCAGGGCCACGATTACTTTACAACACCACTCACTCCAACACAATATAGACAAATGAAAACGAATGAACACAATACAGAAGGTCAAGGCACAGACTTGACATCTAACAGCTACACCACACATAATGCACGCGATATGACATCAAACAGTCAGCACACACAAAGCCTAGATGTTGCAGCAGATCCACACACAACACAGACTCCATACAATGCACAGCACACAGTCCAAGATACAAATTTGGATATACACACAACTTCAAACAGTGTATTTTTCCTCCCACAGCAGACCACATCTGTTCCCCTACACGATGTCACTTTCTGGCAGGCCAACACAAACACTGTAAGCAGCAGCAGTACATTTTCTCTAAAAGAAAGCCAAAGCACAAATACAGATGTTAATGTAGTCAAAACAGCTGATGCATCCAAGGCCTCGGGGAGAAGAGAGAATATGGACAGACCGAATGTTGGTGCCAACTCTATTAATGAAAGAGAACTATCTTCAAGGGGAAGTCAAATTATCCCTTCGGTCGACCTCATTGAATCAGAAACAAGCCAAGAGGAAAATGGAAAATATCTTAGTGTGACTGCCACAACATCACAGTTGCTTACTCATCCAAAGGATACAACACTTGATGATTTGCAATCTCAAGCAATGCTCACACAAGTACCTCCAACAACTACACTAGTACCCACCACTACAAGAAGGAAGGGGTCTGAAGGACGATTCCCCCCGCGCATTCGACAACCTAACTCCAGGAGAAGGAATGGGGGTCGTCGGAGAAAGCCAAACAAAGGGAGACAAAAGCTGATTAAACCCACCCAGTTTATTGCCACCACGACTGCAAATGCTCTCTTAGCAACTCTCAGGACCACTGCCTCCACACAGCTAAAAATAGACCCATTAGAAGTTAAAACAGCCAATTTCAATACCACTGTTCCATTCAGCGGCAGCCAAGCAGCGTCATCAGGCATACTGAGTCATGAAGAAAGCACAGTCTTAAGGCATGACGTTGAGGCAGCCAGAAAACTCTCCTCACTTCCAGCTTCTCCCTCCGAAACAAACGACAGCCATCAACCCACAGCCAGACCACTATTCAAAACCACATCACCATCATTTCCAAGAGCCTCTCCAGAAGTAGGTCACGGAAAGACAAGTTCTCAAACAACCCTGAAAATCTCAGAAAGTGCGTCTCCTCCTGAGCTCTTGGATAAAATCGCATCAGTCACTCAGCAGAGGTTTACGGGCAGCCCTCTTCCACCTGTTAAACCCTTAGAGGAGACACAACAGGTTAGCGCCAAGGGAGACCTTCGACCTCTGCCACACTCTGGGGATTTTCACACTCTAACGCAATTGCTAACAGATGTCGGGCAGAATGAATCAGACTATCAATACACACCCACGGAAAAAGGTGACAGAATGCTTTTGAAAGAGACAGACATTCATTTTTCACTGCTGCCATCCCCATTTGCCTCAGCTGCTTCCTTGATCGAGCATGAAATCAAGACAACCTCTGGTTACACTTCAAGTGGCTTGATTACGACACTGAGGGCGCCTCTTGGGGGTGATTTGGACACAGAAGAGGTTACCACAAAACAACCTACACTACCTGAAAGACCTGCGAACACAGGAAATAACTTTGATGCTCATTTGACAAGTATCGTCAGAACAACAACTGTCTCTGCTACTTCATCAAGGCCTGATGCTGTGATCCCATCTAGAGTGGTGTCACATGTCACGTTACCCAAAACGTCTTCCACAGAAGCCAAAATGGGCTCTTCATTGAAGGCCATCACTCAGGAGGCTCCCAAGATCAACATAATTCCAGACAATTACGGTCAAGACCAACGAACACAACCCATCACATCAGAGTCTAGGAGAACATCAGACTTTCGTCTTGCAACCCAGTCAACTGACAACAAGCTGGCTCTATTTATGAGTACAAATCCAACTTCCCCAGCCCTAAAATTGACCAGCAGGCAGCCAATCAAACCGACTGCCACCCCAGCCCCAACAATTTCTGCAATTCAAACTGATCCATTCAGAGAGGGACTTCCAACAAGCACTCAGGATGTGTCCAAAAGGCACCAGCTCCCTGGAAAAGGATCTATTCCAAGAGGGAAGCCAAGAATAACTAACAGCAATTTCCAGACTTTCACTGTGGATGCTGAAACAGATGCTCGGCTTCCCTGTGGGGCCGAGGGTGAGCCAATGCCCTTCCTGTCATGGACTAAAGTTGCTAGTGGTATGTATTACTTAACCTCCAAGCAACTCTGTATTTTATGTACACGAGGTCAAGCTTCTTTACAAACACTATGGGAAATGGAAAAAATAAAGATAAAATCAGTGTAATCACATAGTTTGTAAGAGCCCAGAATATGCAGAAGTAATGTAAATTATTAACCATCATTATTGTTTGTAGTAATAGTAATAATTATAATAATAATACAAGGTCAAATTTGATAAAAGTGCAGACACCTTGTTGTTTTTCAATATGGTTAGACATTCATCATCAGTGAAGATGTGTTTTTAATATGTACAGTACAACACAATGTTCACACATGAACAACTTCTCATTTTTTTTGTTCCAAGCTTAGTTAGAAATTGGAGGAAGCCGGGCTACTTTATGCAGATGTGTACGGGGATAAACTTGTTCTTCGCGCCAGTTTTATGTGGCCATTTGAGGAACTGCAGTTTTTGGCATTGCCGTGTAGGCTTCATTTCTCAGCACCAGAGGCTGCCTCTTTGTGCCATGTTTGTTTTTGATCTGGAAAAAGATAAGTTCCAATATTATTTTTTAAAAAGGTAAAAGAAAAAGGTTGTGATCAAACCTATGGCCAGAATATTGACATTGCTTTAATGCTGACAAACCCCAAATTAAGTTCAGTGCATTTCAGGAGATCTGTAGGATTTGTTTTCTACAATGTCTGTGCAACCTTTGGTTTCGGTTTCGGTACAATTGCTGTCTTTCCATTCATGCAGGGGCGACTATTTCTCAGAACACCAGGGTCCAGAGGTTTGAGGTCCATCCAAATGGTACATTAATCATCAGGAACACACATCCCTTGGACAGGGGCCAGTACCTTTGCACAGTCCAGAACCAGTACGGCACAGACAAGTTGGTGGTCGACCTCGTGGTCCTGTCTCAGCATCCGCGGATCCTCCAGCCTCGGCACAGAGACATCCCTGTGCACCTCGGTGACAAAGTCAAGTTGGAGTGTAAAGTGGAGGGTCACCCTATGCCTCGAGTCACATGGGTGCTCCCTAACCATGTCCACGTAGCTGCTGGCCCACTTGGTGTTGCCCCTCAGCAGCATGTGGCCGTCTTCAGTAACGGAACACTCCAGATCAGCCAGGCCACTTACACAGACAGAGGGATTTATAAGTGCATTGGCAGCAGTGCAGCTGGGGCTGACTCAGTCTCAGTCCGCCTTTATGTCTCCATGTTGCCACCTGTGATTCAGCAGGCACAACATGAGAACATCACCCTCCCAGAGGGCAGCCCCGCCTACATCCACTGCACTGCAACAGGGGCCCCTCAGCCAGTCATCACCTGGATCAGACCTGATGGAGTGCAGCTTACTGCTTCCCAGTTTGTTACTGGACGCAACCTCATTGTCTTTCCCAATGGGACCCTGTACATACGGGGATTGGGCCAGGGAAATGCTGGGAGATATGAGTGTTCAGCCAGTAATGGGGTGGCATCCAGCAAGAGATCGGTGATCTTGAGCACAAGGAGGAATCCGAACTCTGCCAAGGCCAGTATCACCTTGTCGTCCCCCCAGAGAACAGATATGATCTATGGGGGCAGGCTGATGCTCAACTGTGTGGCAACAGGAGGGCCGGAGCCCCGGATCATCTGGAGGACACCCTCTAAGAAGCTGGTGGATGCTCAGTACAGGTAACAAATGTACATGCATATTAATCCTTTTTCTAAAGCCATACATGTTTAAATATGCATACATTTAATGTCCTCTGAATGCTATTGTTTCTATTATTTTTGCAGTTTTGACCCCAGGATAAAGGTGTACCCCAATGGCACTATCACCATTCATTCTGTGACTGACAAGGACAGTGGTGACTACCTGTGTGTGGCACGTAACAAGATGGGTGATGACTACGTTCTGCTGCGGGTCGACGTGTTGACCAGACCGGCCAAGATCGAGCAGAAGCAGCAGAGATCCAATCAGGAGGTGGTGTATGGTGGGGACCTGAAGGTGGACTGTGTGGCATCTGGTGTCCCCAACCCAGAGATCAGCTGGGCACTGCCGGATGGCAGCATGGTCAACCCGGTCAAACAAAGAGATGGTGTCAGCGGGGGACGCAGTCACAGGTATGAGCTGCTTCATAGTGACTCTCAGAATTAACTTTCACTTTTTAAATATACCTCCATTGGTCCATTCAGAAGTTCTGAATTAGTTGTAAGTTGGTTATTACATCCACCTCTTCATTCAGCACTTAATATAGTATTGTCTAAATGTAAGCATGAACAGATTTGACGTAATAAAGATTTCTGTTAGAAAACCAGTTTAAGCTGCGCTCTTAAATTACATAATTTCAAATCAATTCATTTAGCCCAATATCTCAAATTAGCTTCAAGGTCATTTACAATCTGTCCAGCATATCAAACCTCATGCCCTTTGACCCTCGCTTTGGGTTAGGAAAAACTTTCCGAAAAAGCTTTAATGGGGAAAAAAAATGCAAGAAACATCAGGAAGCGTTTCAGAGCAGGGTTCCTTCTCCCAGGAGAGAAATGCATGCAATAGAAATGTACATAATGTCCATATAACTAATTGGAAAATATTCCCAGACTCTGCTACTGTGGCAGCTCACCACCTAAGATTGATGACTCTTTACACTTCCGCAGAAAATTACTTCAAGAACCAATTTTGCCATGTGCTGTTACGATACAAACACTCCTTTGTAGTTCAACTGGATTTATTGTTTCCTGCCATGATACATGCAGCATACTGTAAATACTTATTTTCACTCTATCAAGGCTGGGCAACCAAACACATTGTTTTCTGACAGATAATCGCTGACTGATCACAGAAAAAGGCTCACAGAGTATCAAATAGTATCTTTGTTGTCAACTGTTAAAAAAAGCCTTGGAAATAAATACAGAACCTGCGTTCCTGATACAGTATGCAAAGAACTTCACTACCAGCTTTCATTACGTGGATATACAGTTCTTGACAAGGGATTTAGTTGTATTACTTATGCTGAGTATTTCTTCAGTCAGAAAGGGGCTGTATATGAAAAAAGTAAGTTACAATGTGTGATGTCCAAATCTTCATAATTGCATTAATTCATAAATGTTCTTCTAAATATACATGAATGCATTTAACTCTCAACTGATAGATACAGTCATCAAAGTGTAAACATCAGTATGTCCCTTCTCCCCTATCCTCTCTCAACTGTATGTAGGTATGTGGTGTTTGACAATGGAACGCTGTACTTCAACCATGTCGGCATTCCAGAGGAAGGTGATTATACCTGCTACGCTGAGAACCAACTTGGCAAGGATGAGATGAAGGTTAGAGTCAAAGTCAAGGCTGCAACTTCCCCGCCACAAATCCAGGATAAAGACCAAAAGTTCGTCAGAGTTTTCTACGGTGAGACAGTCACACTGAGATGCAATGCCAAAGGGGAACCAACGCCAAGCATCACATGGATATCCCCTACAAATAGAGTGATCTCCCCTGCAATAGACAAATACCAGGTCCTGGATGATGGGACATTGGTGGTTCAAAAGGTTCAGCGTTTTGATGGAGGTAACTACACCTGTATGTCCAGGAACAATGCAGGACAAGACCATAAAGTCATTAGGCTGGAGGTCCAAGTAACATCTCCAATGATCAACGGTATAAGAGGAACTGCCAACGCCATCAAGGTGGCCGCAGTCCAGGATCAGCGGAAGCTGGTGGACTGTGTTGCAAAGGGAACTCCCACCCCTCGCATCATGTGGGTACTACCAGGAAATGTGATCCTACCTGCACCATACCACAGCAACAGAATGACAGTTCACCGAAATGGTACCTTGGAAATCCGGTCAGCCAAGAGGACAGACTCGGGACAACTGGCTTGTATCGCTCGTAATGAAGGAGGAGAGGTCAAGCTTGTGGTCAACTTGGATGTGAAAGAGGTTGTTGAGAGTCCACAAATTAGAGGTTCCAAAACAGATAGCCTTTCACTGACTGTGGGGAATACAATGACTTTCAATTGCTCTTTTGAGGGCTCAACACTTCCTCACCTTACTTGGATCTTACCCAACGGCACACCATTGCATAGCGGTGCTCGGTTTTCTAAGTTTTTCCACAAGCCCGACGGCTCTTTGATCATCAGCAACCCCTCTGTTGCTGAAACTGGTATGTACCGCTGTCTGGGGCGTAATTCTCGAGGGCGTGTGGAGCGTACGATCACATTGTCCCCGGGGAGAAAGCCTGAGATCAACAACAGCTATAACTCTCCTGTCAGCATTGTGAATGGGGAAAGACTTTTGCTTCATTGTCTAACCAGTGGCGAACCTCTCAGACTAACATGGACGATACCCAGTGGGGTGGTCCTCAACAGGCCACAGAGAGCTGGACGATACGCTGTTCTACCTAATGGAACACTTGCCATCCAACAAGTATCAGTCTATGATCGGGGTTCCTATGTGTGCAGAGCGGCAAATGAGTACGGCAGCACTCAGCTTTCTGCATCAGTAATTGTGATTGCATACCCACCTCGAATTACAAATGGCCCTCCCCCTGTGGTTTACGCTAAACATGGAGTTGCTGTTCAGTTAAACTGTGTAGCAACTGGGATCCCAAGAGTGGAGGTAGCATGGGAAACCCCTGATAAAACCCGCTTGGCTGTCAGTGCGCAGCCACGCCTTTTTGGGAATAAGTACCTCCATCCACAAGGTTCCCTCATCATCCAGAACCCGACACAAAGAGATGCTGGCGTCTATCGATGCACAGCTAGGAATGCCATCGGCATCGACTCTAAAGCTACCGTTCTCCAAGTGTTTTGAAGAATTTCACTTCATAATGGTCCATTGCCATACTGTATGCCAAAGCAACTGCCTAGATAAACGTTTTTTATGATCATAATGTTGTAAAAACTGCAGCCACAATGGTGAAATATTGAGTTGATTAAAACCTGCAGTTGTGCTGTTTAGAGGCGAAACGTTGATGGTATTTTGCAGCACCACAGTTTACCGTTTACATATTTTTTTGTATAATCCCCATCACTGAGAATTATGAGCAATGTTTGCTAAAGAAATGTTAATCATGTGGGGAAGCAGACGACGATAATGCCAGTTTGGCTGTGTTTTTTGCATTGCATCATCTTTACAGTTACTGCTCATGGACAGTTGTTGTTCTCATTTCTTTTGGATACCAGTTGTTGTGCTTTGCAGTTTAGCTTCAGGCTAATGACTTGTACAGTCACTTTGTGCAGTCTATTGCCCTTCACGGAATGATTTACCTTTTATGAGTAATAATTCATATTCATTCTATAAGGGGATGGCACAGATGAATATTTGTAGTTAACTGATTGGTTCTAAACAGGCCAAACACCATAATAAAACCAAAATTAATTAAAATATGTTGACACATTCCTTAACTTCTGTATATTTCAAATCACTCAGGGAAATGGGATGAAGAGTAAAAAACAAGTGTCTCTATATTCCTACCATACTAGGACAAAAAATACCAATAATAAGACAGTAGTCCTACGACTACTCTGTGAAATATACATAGGTCACAGAGCTAATGCTTATTTGTCTAACAGTTACTGAATGGGAAAACACTGCATAATATTGAACAAATGAGTAATTTTAGACTGACGGAACAAACTGCATAATGACATCAGAATCTGCCTCTATAAGCTTCACTCTAAGTATTTCACATTAAAGCAATTGATCCATTGATCCTGTATGACCAGTGAACAAAGACTCAGAAGCATCCTCAGCTCTACATGTTATAGTTGCTTCTGAGATTAACAGAAGAATTGCATCATTTATACAACAAATTTTCTAACGAAGAAATATTGTTTAACTTAATTACAGAATTGAATGTTGCTAATAAGATTTCTTCAGGTGGATGATTTGTATTTTTTACTCCAAAGACATCAGTTGGTATCCAATGCTTTTCATAAATGTCTATCTTCGTTTCTGTGTTTTCATAACTGCACATATTGCAATAACTGATTGTTTCTGCTCTCAGCAGTGTGCACCATCTTTGAATCAGCTTCTGAAAAATGCTGATCAAGGTAATATGTCCTCATTTGTAAATTATTCTTCTTTGACAGACTGTGGTGCATAATCATTTTTCTGTCACCGTTGGGTTTTTGTGTGTGTGTGTGTGCGTGTGTGCATGTGTGTGTGTGTGTGTGTGTGCGTGCGTGTGTGGGTGAGTGTGTGTGTGTCTCCTGATCATGCTCATTCTCTCCACCTGTGCCAAATTACCTGCCCCTGGCTTTTCCCTCTGTAAACCCCACTCATCTCCACTCAGCTGCCGGCAAAAAAAATGCCCAGTAAAGCCTTGTTTTTACCTCCCCTTGTGTCCTGTGTCTGAGTCTGCGCCCTGAGTCTCTGCTCCACTCCTAAACCCACACGGTAAACCATGAACCGTCACATTTCCCATATTTTATTAAAACATCTCCTGTTTCTACGAAGCGCCGAGTCAAAAATATAAACTTTGTATTAGTGAGGCAGGGAAAGCAAAAGATCAGAAAATGATGACTCAAGAATGTTTGCCACTGTACTAAATTACATCAATAACAGAGTATTTTGTTATTTAACTTTGAAATAGCAGCATTGACCACAAATGTTTCAGGAAACATACAGACGTGTGTGACTTTATATACTTTTTTGTAACAAAATTATTCAAAAGTTGAATGTAGTTTTTGTTCAGCTGTCCTTAGAAAGCAGAGCACAGATCTGAGAGAATACTCATTTAGCATGTTGGATAAAGGAAGTAGGTCACCATTATTCTCGAAGACTAGAAACTTGCAATAATGGCTCAGGGAATATAGCTGCAGTCTCATCTTCCAGAAGGAAGAAACCTCTGGAGCCAAGAGGAAATCCCCCATGAGTTCAGCAGATTCGGCCTAAAAGAGTCGCACTTTGAGAAATTTACAGGGTGAAAAAAACAAATTACTCTTTACTGTAACAAAGTATTTTTACGCCAAAATGTCCTGATAAAATGTGAGAATGGAACAAAAGCAAGAAGATAAATCAGCAGCTGCAGCAGCAGAAAAAAACTTCTGGTGTGTCTGTGGCTGCAGGAGGGCAGAGCTCCAGAGAGAAGGCTCTCAGGAAAAGACGGTGTGTGCAGCCTAATTAATCACTGGTTTATTGCACCATCCAGTGAGCATGCTAGATCCAACTCAAACAAACCCATCTAGTGCATACTGGGTCTGGCTTACATGTTAACATCATAGACTGTAAGAAAGAAGGGGACAATTGGTCTGCGTACTACCTTTTTAAAGCCTTGAATTTGGCATTTGGGACAACATATTGGCTATCATAGCGTCATTTTCCCAACAACAATAATCCATAAAATAAACTAATGTGTTGCCACCAGTTAGATTGTCAAAATGAGGAATATAACAGCTGCAATCACTGTTGTGGTGACAGGTGTATGTACAATGGACAACACAGATGTGCATCAGAGGGGGATTTAGAAGTAGTTGCAGCGACTGACATAAGTAGGAATAAGTCCGACGTATACCTGCGTATACCCTGCACGACACCACTGCTTGGATGACAGGCTAAATGTTACCTAAAACTAGATAGCCATATCCAAAGTTTACCATTGATTATGTTGCAGGCATCTTGAAACATCACAGCACAAAGTAGGCCTAACCTAAATCTAGAGTGAATGTAGGCCTATAGATGCATGGTGCAAAATGACTTCATTACTCTACAGCGAAAGATTCTCGAGACATGACTGAGTGTATGTGCAGTAACTGCAGAACAAGGGGTGAGCTAACAGACCACATTTGACTCTCTTGATGTCTCTGTTTACTTCATGAGTCACCGTGAATCCTGTCAAAGCCTGAATACACAACATACTTGTACTGTAAGTAAAGATGTACACTGCTGCATACATCTTTGACAGAACTGGCAACCACCTGTGAAGTGAATGCAAGGGAACAGGGGAGGGAGGGTCCAACATCTATTTGCTAAGTTTTAGTTCAAAGACGAAAACTTCATCAGGACTGGTAAAACAAACTCACGTCTTCATCATGGTTGACAGCTTGCCGTGGTAGTGACCTGTCAATCACAAGGTAGCCACACCCTTAAGCATATTCCGCTTTATATGAATTATGATTTACTAAATGAACATCATGCTGTATTGAGGAAGACTTGAAACTAGAGATTGAGACCATAATCTCATGTTTACAATGTTTACTGAGGTAATAAATTAAGTAGTTGGCATTAGCAAAAATACAAGTTGAAATGACTTTCACATAGTGGGACAAACAGACTAAGTGGACTGGTTATATTAGGACAGACAGACTAAGTGAACTGGTTATATTAGGACAAACAGACTAAGTCGACTGGTTATATTAGGACAGACAGACTAAGTGGACTAGTTATATTAGGACAGACGGACTAAGTGGACTGGTTATATTAGGACAGATGGACTAAGTGGACTGGTTATATTAGGACAGACGGACTAAGTGGACTGGTTATATTAGGACAAACAGACTAAGTGGACTGGTTATATTAGGACAGACGGACTAAGTGGACTGGTTATATTAGGACAGACGGACTAAGTGGACTGGTTATATTAGGACAGACGGACTAAGTGGACTAGTTATATTAGGACAGACAGACTAAGTGGACAGGTTATATTAGGACAGACGGACTAAGTGGACTGGTTATATTAGGACAAACAGACTAAGTGGACTGGTTATATTAGGACAGACGGACTAAGTGGACTGGTTATATTAGGACAGATGGACTAAGTGGACTAGTTATATTAGGACAGACAGACTAAGTGGACAGGTTATATTAGGACAGACGGACTAAGTGGACTAGTTATATTAGGACAGACAGACTAAGTGGACTGGTTATATTAGGACAGACGGACTAAGTGGACTGGTTATATTAGGACAGACGGACTAAGTGGACTAGTTATATTAGGACAGACAGACAGACTAAGTGGACTGGTTATATTAGGACAGACGGACTAAGTGGACTGGTTATATTAGGACAGACGGACTAAGTGGACTGGTTATATTAGGACAGACGGACTAAGTGGACTAGTTATATTAGGACAGACAGACTAAGTGGACAGGTTATATTAGGACAGACGGACTAAGTGGACTGGTTATATTAGGACAAACAGACTAAGTGGACTGGTTATATTGGGACAGATGGACTAAGTGGACTGGTTATATTGGGACAGATGGACTAAGTGGACCGGTTATATTGGGACAGACGGACTAAGTGGACCGGTTATATTAGGACAGACGGACTAAGTGGATTGGTTATATTAACCCAGACAAACTAAGTGGACTGGTTATATTAGGACAGACAGACTAAGTGGACTGGTTATGTTAGGACAGACAGACTAAGTGGACTGGTTATGTTAGGACAGACAGACTAAGTGGACTGGTTATATTAGGACAGACTCAGTGGACTGGTTATATTAGGACAGACAGACGAAGTGGACTGGTTATATTAGAACAGACAGACTAAGTGGACTAGTTATATTAGAACAGACAGACTAAGTGGACTGATTATATTAGGACAGACTCAGTGGACTGGTTATATTAGGACAAACAGACTAAGTGGACTGGTTATATTAGGACAGACGGACTAAGTGGACTGGTTATATTAGGACAGACGGACTAAGTGGACTAGTTATATTAGGACAGACAGACTAAGTGGACTGGTTATATTAGGACAAACAGACTAAGTGGACTGGTTATATTAGGACAGACGGACTAAGTGGACTGGTTATATTAGGACAGACGGACTAAGTGGACTAGTTATATTAGGACAGACAGACTAAGTGGACTGGTTATATTAGGACAGACGGACTAAGTGGACTGGTTATATTAGGACAGACGGACTAAGTGGACTGGTTATATTAGGACAGACGGACTAAGTGGACTAGTTATATTAGGACAGACAGACTAAGTGGACAGGTTATATTAGGACAGGGTTATATTAGGACAGACGGACTAAGTGGACTGGTTATATTAGGACAAACAGACTAAGTGGACTGGTTATATTGGGACAGATGGACTAAGTGGACTGGTTATATTGGGACAGACGGACTAAGTGGACCGGTTATATTGGGACAGACGGACTAAGTGGACCGGTTATATTAGGACAGACGGACTAAGTGGATTGGTTATATTAACCCAGACAAACTAAGTGGACTGGTTATATTAGGACAGACAGACTAAGTGGACTGGTT
Organism: Melanostigma gelatinosum; assembly: GCF_949748355.1. NCBI lineage: Eukaryota > Metazoa > Chordata > Actinopteri > Perciformes > Zoarcidae > Melanostigma > Melanostigma gelatinosum. The sequence goes on along the minus strand of NC_136657.1, from coordinate 431,502 downwards.
ATGTTAGGACAGACAGACTAAGTGGACTGGTTATGTTAGGACAGACAGACTAAGTGGACTGGTTATATTAGGACAGACTCAGTGGACTGGTTATATTAGGACAGACAGACGAAGTGGACTGGTTATATTAGAACAGACAGACTAAGTGGACTGGTTATATTGGGCTTTGAGAATAGTCCAGCAGAGAAGTATGAACGTTACTTTTACTTCAGTAAATGATTCTAGTGCTCCTTCCATATCCATATCTATCCGTATCCATTGATCGTCACAGTCAGGGGGTTAACCAGTGCTGCATTGTGCTGCTCACTCCCACCCAAACCCTCTTTAGTTTTCTTCTTGCTGATGAAATCAACATTTTCCACTCTGAGAACTTAGTCTGCAGTGATGCATGTTGTCCTCCAGCTAAACCAGGTAGCTCCACTGGGATGTCTCTGTGTTATGAAGCTGTCTGTTTGTGACCCAGAAGCTGCTTGGATACAGTTTGGAAAAGCTCACATCTTGTGCCCACCTGTTTTCCTTTACGTGTGTTAAGTTTGCTCTCATTACTGAAGGAGACGGTCATCACCGTTGAGTAATGCCACGCTTACGGATGCTCATGCACAGTTACCTTCCTGTGCTTATCTGCTCTGACTTTAGATGGTCTATTAAGGAAATTGACATCATAGGAAATGGAAAAAGAAGTCCCTATTTAAGGGATTAGTATTAATCATGTTGCTGAGATGCAACAAAATGAAGAGAAGCTTCAGTGAGTGAACCTACTATAATCCGTGAATGATTGTTTTTTTCACATGGTGCTGTAGCTGATTGACCAATCAAAGACAGTACGAGGGAGCTCTGGCTGTGGAGAATGTGTGTCCTACAGCAGCACCATCAATACATCTGCACATCGAGGCACTTCATGTCTGAGCAACAGAGACACTGAATTTGAAGAAAGGTTGAAAGGACTGCTCCATCAGAGGGCATTGGCTTCTTTCTTCAGTGTCTGAGAACACGGTGTGGGCTCCTTGGTAAAGTCACAGCACTGAGCTAACACCTTTCTTCCTCGCTGGCTGCTGTGATGTTGACGACATTTTCATCAGTCTCAGATTTAGCGCTTTAAGTATGCATGTGTGATTTATTGCTTGTTTTTGACACGCGCGCTGAGCTGTCTTCACGAGTGCTCGTGTTCATAGTAAATCATAGGATCATCAATGTCAGCAAATAAAAGATAAATTGAAAAGAGGCGACACAGAATTTTGTGGCCTTGATGGAAATTTGTGGTCGGCTGCATGAATCTGCCAGGCTGCTAAAAGTTCAATCAACTAACATTCTAGAAGTGTTTTTCTGAATACAGTGCGGGAATGACGGACTCTGCCACTAACAAGCAAACTACAGGTAACTACATATGAGTAAATATGAATGTAATTACTGAATGTAAACATAGCCAACACCCAAACCATGCGGCTGTGGCTCAGGAGATGGAGCAGGTCGTCCTCCGTAGATCAGGATTCGATTCCCCGGCTCCTCCAGTCCGTATGTCGAAGCGTCCCTGAACCCCAAATTGCCTCTGAAGACATCGGTGTGTGTGAATGAGCATTGGCTTTAGATCCTGACATGGTATGGCACATATTGCAGCATCTGCCATCAGTGTGTGAATGGGTGAATGTTGACATGAGGTCTACAGCGCTTTGAGTGGTCAGAAGACTAGGAGGCACGTGTCCTCATACAACACTTCATATCTTACGAAGAGTTACTCTCATCTTTCATGTGATTTCCTACAAAAGCCAGCAACACAGTCTTCACAGGAAGCAACGTTGTTGCTGACAACTTACATGACAAATATATCAACGTCCCTTTCTCGTTTCACGTGGGGAATGAACAGCGGTCTCCTGGGTGGGAGATCCACTGCAAATCCCATCGAGATAATGTTTATTAGTCCCTTAGAATTCCAACCCCACATAGTTTGTTTCCTGAATGTTAAGGTCAACAAACTCTACTGTTTTGTTTCAACAGTTTAACAAATACTTTCCCAAATATTCTCGGAGGTTCCAGCAGCTGTGCATTAACTTTTGGACCTTTGGATCATCTCCCACTCAGGGAATTAGTGTGTAAGTCTACGGCAGATGTAAGCATGTCTGCAGGCTGTTTCATTTATTCTGCTTGGGTAAGAAAGGATTCACAGAATTAGTTTGTAATTTACAAGTTCTGGACCACAGCAGCAGAAACAACAACTGTGAAATCCTCTTTTACGAGCTCTCTGAAAAATGTATCTTAACAAGTCATGAGGTAGGAAATGGACCCCTTCAATGTTCCAGATGATGCATCGGTCCATTAAATAGAGTGCTTACTGGTCTAATTGTGGGGAACTGGTTTGGTTTGTGGCCCAGTTTCAACCAGGACCAACTCCACCCAGCTGCTCCTCCCCAGCAGGGGCCTTGAAATGAGCACAGACCAGAAACCCCTCCACAGCTGACTGTCATTACTCATGCAATCTCCAATTAGCCTGATCGCAGAAATGGTGGTTCATTAGAATTCGAAGCCGCCGGTTGAACCGCTGGTCAAATTAGCTGAGCGACTTTGAGCATGAATCAAAACAGTCATGCGACAGCTCCCACACAAGACGAGCGGAGGAGGCGGTTCAAAGCCGTTAACCCCAAAACATACGGAGGTGTTCAGGATTCTCCGACAGCTCACATTCCGCTCTCGTCCGCACTGTGTATGTGGAGGCAGACACAGCATGGCTTTAATAACAGCTGGTGCTGAGTCGCATGGACGTCTAGCCTACACCTGCACACACACACACACACACACACACACAAAGGTGGCATTTATTGGAAGCACATATGGGTGTCAGTCCCACGCTGTCAGAGCAAATAGACTGGGTCAGTGTGGTGTCAGTGCTGGTTACGTAAGTGAAGCTGAAGGCTCTCACTGAGTTATGTATCAAACAAACAGCGGATTCTTTTCTTTGCCGTGAAGTTGAAATATCTCAACAACTATTGTACATTTTGAAGAGACATTGGTGGTCCCCAGAGGAAGAAGCCTGCTGACTGTGTGTCAGACATTCATGCTCCCCTCAGGGTGAAATGCAATAACCTTTCACCTCGCGCCATCGTCAGGTCAACAACACAAAAACAAAAGTTAGAAAAAAGATCATGGTTTGTGTATAAACGACGTAACAACTCCGGACATGAACACTGGTCTCCTAGGTGTCCCTCCTGTGTTTGTCACACTCATCCACCACTCCCTCCGATTCCCACTCCCATTCAACTGGGCTGACAAAGCGAATGCCACTCCCTTCAGCCTCAGCTGTACTTCGGGTTCAGTGCTAAGTATTAGCATCCTAACTCGCTAAAATGACATGATCGCAGAAATTGTGCCTAACCCTGACCCAGCTGACCCAACATCAGCATGTTAGCAATGTCAGACAAAGAACCACGGAGCCGAAGTCGAAATAGTTGCTCTGCAATGGAAGACAGCTAACCAGCAGGCCTAGCAAACATGCTTCTTTTCAGATGGAGGCAAAGGCTCACGGCTTTACAATCTAATATCCCATTGCTCGTTGACTCCTGGTGCATGTTACTGCTCGTTGACCGTTGGTAATTCTTGGAACTGTACATCATACCAGTTGCAGGGCGAACGAGCACGAGAGCAGAGGGTTTCAAAGCAAACGTACCCTCTGGCGGACGAATGAAGGATGAGCCTCTGAAGGCTCGCTGTAGTTGAGTTTTCTAAGTAGTGGAAGATTCTCCCTCAGGGTCAAACAGCTGAGGGAGAGTCAAAGGGGCTTTGTTAAAGGGTCACTCCACCAATTTTAGACATGAATATTAGTGTAAGGGTCATGAGGAATATGTACACTGCAGTTCAAAAGCTGTAAATCTCCGTTCACAAAGGTCTGAACGGACTAAATGGTCTTTTAAGTTTTAAGCTGATAGAAAGTCTCTTTACTAATAGATGCGCTTTTGTTTTTGTTTGTTCTGCACAATGTTTCAACCACAAGAACATCAATACAACAGCTGATTAGTAACAATACACAGCACGTGTGTGTTTCTGTGAATACAGTCGTACAATATCTTCTGTGACTCTGAAGGGGAAGAAACAAATAACCCAGATGATGTCATCGTGATGTCATGAGGGCCATCTGATCTCGAGCGTGGAGGCTACAGATATATGACAGAAGGTCTGCGCTCTAAACCTGCGATGTAAAGTTTGAAAGAAGAGAATGTTTACCAGGAACGACGGCCAAACAAAGCTGCTGAGTGGAATCATGGCAAATGTTTGGAGCTGAACTTAAGTCAAGATAAGTTTAATAACATAAGTCAAGTTTAACCACTGCAGCAGACTTTAAAGAGTATTACTGTCATGATCATTTTGCCTTTTATTATCTTGGACTGCCACATCGGTTATTAATCTATACCAGTGTTGACACACTCGTCAATCCCCTCTTGTAATTACCAGCAGGAGGCTGACATGAATGACGCGTCCCAGCTGACAGGTCATATTTATGCTAATTCTCAAAACACAAACTCAGGAGGAGACGCCAGTCTGCCAGCTAATCGTCACAGGAGCTGATGTCACAGATTTATACACATTCTTCTGAGAAGAGAGCTCAGCAGTCGACTCAGCTGTTGTCTGTTTGATGAAACCTGCAGATTGTTGGAGCTTCACAATGAAGACACTGCTGTTCCTCTGCTGTTAAGGTGCTAGATATGAGATGGGGAGCATTTCTGTTGCACACAGATAATAGCTGTGTGCTGCTTTTATGAATGCACTGATTCCTGTTTGTTGCACCTTTAACCTGCTTTAAAAGCTTCTCTAGCAGCGTTATTTGAAGAGGCGTCAGCAGGGACGGATGCTCCTTCTGATTCCTTTTGCCTTTTCAGAGCTTAATGAATGAGGCGGTCAAGAGAAACCGGCAACCTATCCCCAGATCGGTGCTCGCACTTTAATCTCGATGAATCGGAGTCAAGCGGGAGCCACTCATCCGAGAGCAGCGATGTGCCAGGTTGCCTTTCAAAGCAATCATCATAAGGCCTTTTCACCGACAGCGCAGCCCCGGCCCGAGCTCACCTCCTGCCATTCGCTTTGTATTCAGCACACTATCTTCCTTCAGTGTGCCCCGGCATTATGAAAGAGATGCCGATGAAAATGACGTGCACCATGTGCCCAGCGGATAAGGATCACACAGCACACTGTCGACTGCAGTCACATATCTATTCATCTGGGTTCCTCTGATGTGCTGCCATGATGGAGAGTGACAGCAGAGCCACAGTGCCCCCTGGTGGAAGAGAATGAATGCAGTCTCAAGCAGAAACCTGTGTTCATGTGTGTGTTTATTGGTTTCTCTTCACCGATGTCAACTCAAACGGCTTGAGGAAATATTTAGTTCCACAAAAATCAAAAAATATGATATTTTTATTGCAAACAAGGATATATTGTTGCAGAGTGGAACATTCACAGTTTGGAGATGTTGAATCATTGTTTTTCTTTTGTATGTTTTAATTTATGAGTCCCATAATCTTCTCGTGATTATCACGTGGTTGTGTTCCGTCGAGTTTCTATGTGCAATTATGTGAAAGCTTCTCTGCACAAATGATTCTTTGTTTGATTGACCGTCCGTGCGGAGGAATAGGATGGCCGTGCATAAGGGGAACAAAATGAAAGGACGATTTGTTTTATTTTGCATTTTAAGAATAAAGTCTAAATCCTCACATTGCATCAGTGACCACCAGTTTGCTTTAATTGATCAGAGTGTAAACAACAGAAGTAGATGGTAAGACATCCTGACATGGAGCCAAAGACATGACAAGCGTTTACCTGGAGTACTTTCAATATGTTAGTTTTCATACTGTGCAGTTAAGATGTCCTCTTCCTCTGTACCATAGAGCTCCAACTATTAACAACACATCAATGAGCCACACTGTGATCCCGAAACAAATGTTCAGCTGCATGGTTCAACAGTGGTTTCTACCATTCAGATTTATTCGTGTATTTATTATGACCAGATGGTGCATTATTTTTTGCAATAATGGATTTTTAGAACCTGACGTTGAGGCCCGATCATCTTACGAATTATTTCACTGTATGGATAGTTAGGGTTGGTAGTAGTGAAGATGGCTGGCATAGCTGTCCTACACATATTTGTTTGGGTTAAAGTCATATAAGATTGTGAAATCAGTCTGGCTATCACCACCGGGTTCAGACTGACCTCTACCCCAGAGGAAATGAAAAATGAACTCGAGGACACAGGTGTGTTTGGGTGACGGAGTTGTTCCTGTGTGTTAATCCAGAAAGCGGTCCAGCATCTTCTGGATGTTTTGGAAGGCGTCTCTGCCCAGGTAGTCGGCCTGCCCAGCCTCCCACAGCCGTCGATGCTCCAGCCGCTCTGCCTCCGTCTCTTTGTCTGCCTCCGTCTCTTTGTCTGCCTCCGTCTCTTTGTCTGCCTCCGTCTCTGTCTCTGTCTCTGCAGCCCTCTGCCGTGATCAAGTAGCAGAATAACAAATCAGTCTTCAAAGGAAGTTCATCACAAGAAACAGCAGACTCTCTATTCAGGCTGACTTTCAGCTTCTAGTTTCATCTGCGTGTACAAACAGAATGCGGTTGAGCATCAGAACGGGCAGAGTGACGTGCTTCTTTCATGCTCATCTTATGAACACTTTCAACTAACCTGTGTCTTCAATGATATTCCATATCATCTCTCAACAGACACTTTCGAATGAATTCATCTTTTATTCATGTGAATCATTTTTGAATGCTTAGGAATTAACAAGAGCAGCTTTTGGATTACATTATAAATGATTACATTCATAACTGCAGACTTGATTGATTGATGGAAAAGGAGATTTTAAATATCAATAGTGAGCGCTTGTAATTATGGAGACATTACGACATTAAAAGTAAAGGATCTTTAAACCACGCTCTTATATTTTGACCAATATGGGAATGTGGTTGGTACAGTATAGAAGTGGGAACTCAAAGGTTTACATACAGGGTCTGTATCAGTGTTTGAGGCGCTAGCACTGCTCTCCGACCCATTTCTCCCAAATCCTGGGTCCTGGATCTCCGTCCTCTCACATGTTCTTGACTCTTCCTCCTCCAGCGGTGTGTTATCTGTGCGGGAACACTACAGACAGCATAGTCATGTCACCCATCAATGCACTGCAGTGTGCGCTGTACACTACTATAGGAGCAGCCAAAGTGTGGACACATACAGAAGGAGTGAGGTTCAAACAGTCGCTGTGGAGCGCTCGATACCACTGTTGATGCATGTTCACGGCTGTTGTCCCGCTGGAGGCCGCGGGTCTGTTCAGGCTAATCTGTTTAAGCACAATGCATCGAGTTGAAAGGAATTAAAGAAATGACAGAAATGCAATGAGGAGCTCAGAGGCCTGTGGCAGATAATAAGCTCTGTGTCCCTGTGTTGTGTTTTTCTGCTGGAGTCAAATGCAGCCAAGCAGAGATGCTCATGCATTAACAGGAACTAACAAGAGGCACTTGAACTGCCTAATAAGCCTCCATAATAATCCACATGACATATTATAAACACAAGCGGCTACGCTAATAAGGTCATCCATTTGACTAATTAAGGGATTGATCAGTGTTTTTAATGGCTACTTCACAGAACATGTGTGACTTTTAATGAACTCTGTGTTTAAAGTAGTTTTAAGGATTTATTGTTTCATTTTGATGGAGCTAGCAGTTTCCCCCTGCTTCCAGTCTTTGTGCTGAGCTAGGCTAACATGTCCCAGACCTCTCTCTCTTCTGGATTCACAAGCATGAGACCGATATCATTATTGTCAGTCTGATGTCATATGTCATACAAACACACACACACACTCACATTTAAAGACACCAACGAACAGTGGCACGAAATAAGGTATGTTGGTGTCTCAGCTTACTGTCTCTGGTTCCGACGGTGAATGAAGACTCCCAGCAGGGGGTGGGAGATGTACAGGCAGTGAGTTGGAACTCTTCAAGTTTTCTCTAAATGGCATCTTGGCTTCGACTTCTCGTTCTTGGATCTGCAAAACAAGGGAGGAGTGTTGGAACGACAACCAATCCAAGGGCCGGGCAGCCGTGTGCCGCGTTTTGCAGCCAAGCTCTGCAGCAGCTTCTGTGACTGATTCACAAACCTTCAGCTAAAGAGGGGGAAGTCATCAGTGGAATGTTCTGCTCGAGTGTTTGGGGTGAAAACCTGCGGAGCATCCGCCAGACACATGGCACATAGCTGACTTCCTCCACAACAACATTGAGTGACACTGCTGAACGCTACAATCAGAGCCATTACATATGACTCAACAGTTACAGTTCAACAGTCACAGAATGTTATTGGTGACACTTTATTTCACGGGCCCCATACCATCTTTTCCATCAATCTACTGTTTATTTCTGAAGGTTCCTGGAAATGACGATGTGGTAGTATACCTACAGGGAGGATGGAGATTTGATACACTTCAAATGCATTAATGCTGTGAACAATTTAGTCACAATAGACACATCAAATAAATCTACAGGAAAAAATAACTGTTGGAAACTGAAAAGGTTTTCAATAATAAATGAATTATGAATGAATATTGACTAACACGTTGCTGAGCTCATACAACTGGGGTTACAATGTCGTGAATTGCGTTAGATCACAGTGTGGAATATCCAGATCAAGTTCATAAGCTAGTCATTATTAATTACGTTGCAGCTCTATGTAACTTGTGCATCAGCAAGTAAGCAAAGTGCTGAAACTGAGGCCTTTGATTTTCTTCATAACCTTTCATTGTGACAGTGTGGAGCCGACTTTAAGATAAATAAAGATGTGAGATCACAAAGACGTCCGTACCTCTTGTTGTTTCCCTGCTTCGGATGCTGGTGTGGAACTGAGGTATTCCTTCCACCACAGAGACACAAACTGCTCCATGGTGTGTGAGCAGCTCTCATCCCTCTGGCTGCTGGAGCTCCAGGGTTTCACTGCTCCTAAGAAATGGACGATCTTTGCGTTGTGGCCAAACCTGCAGGAACAAAGCTGTAACTCCAGCATGTGCTGCAGTTTATCGATCTGAACAGTTGAGTGGGTAGAGGATGGCACGAGCACAAGGCAGGCAGAAAGTGTGTCTGCACACCTTTCTATAGGACAAGGTCTGTGCATAATATGGAGCCAAATTCAAAGTTTAGATTATTTCTGTGGTTGTCACAAATTTGGGAAATCATCCTTTGTGTAAGAATATTAAAGCTGTTTGCACAAATGTTACAGAAAGATGTGCATTTTGTGTATAGATAGGCCATGGATGTTTTGAAATACAGTGAAGTACAGTGTAAATATAACTGTCGGGCAGTATTCCCAAAATCAGACATATGTTGTAATAAGCCAAAATATACCTTATATTTAAATGCAAACATACAAATTTGTGTCAGCCTGAAAAAAAAGAGGTTTTCACAAATAGAAGAGTGTGTGAACAGAGTGGAGATGTGTTGTTAGGAGAGTAGGACACAGCGACACACACTCACTGTTGGAAAGCAGGGAGGTAGCTGTACAAAGAGCTGCCACTGAGGTTGTAGACAAACGGCAGGTGTTTGCTGATGTCTTCAGCTGCCCAGCTGCTGAAGACAGAGTTCAACAGGCCCTGGTCCCCTCCTGCCAGCAACAGAAAGGTATTAATAGCTGCAATGTGTACAAGTAAATAGTGCTATGAATTGAATGTGGGTAGAGTAGATGTCTCCTCTAAACAAGTCCTGAATGCACCGCTTTTTCTCCCCCTTCTGAAACTGCTGAAAACTGAATCTTAGTTTGAACACACACATTCTCTTGCATCACCTTTCAATGTTGTATGAATGCATTCAGTTGAGTTGTCAGTATTCAGAGCACACGGCGGACCTCTGCCTGTTAGTGTGAACCCAGGCATCATTACCCGCCGTTACCATCAAAGCTGCCGTGCTGCAGCGCGTGCTCCAGCAGCCTGCTGTGGGTGTGGAGGGACGGTCTGAAGACAAACACGCCAGAGTTGAAGCAGTCGGGCCAGCCGGGATCAGGAGCCGCCGACAGCTCGTCTCTCTGGAACAGCTCGTCCACGTTACACAGAACCTGAGAGGGAGCGGGGTCGGTCAGCGAGCAGGAGCGGTGATGCGTGGCTGTGACCATATACTGTAAAGTGTGTGACATAGCTATTGTAGGCCAACAGACAGACTATGTTCCACATGTTGTTGTTTTAATGGTGAGTACGGAGTTTGGACTGGTGTCTAGAGAGGTGAGAGGTCACCATGCCTCTTACTGCAAGGAGTGCCTACTATGTGGCAGCCCAATCACTCTGACATCTACCCATACTAATACATGTCCATATTGATTCATCACCTCAGTAAACATGGTCGACTTGAGTTTCAATTCTTCTTCAATACATCATTTGTAATTTGTAGTAACGACGCTTGCTTGTCGTTACTACAAACTCTTTACTCAACACGGTGGTGTGTTGAGTCCAGATGATACAGGTAACAAGGCAGTAGTATCTAGCAACTAGTTGACTGCTTGTAGTTCAATGCCATTATAATATTCATAGAATATTAGTAAAATATTTGAAGGAAAGGAGAATTGTGTAGGTGGGGGGGATTTTACGAGTAAAACAATCTGAAGTTCAGTACTCAGAATTATTTCCTGATTTGTAAAACAATAACATGAAAACATCGAGTTATTTAACATACAGGCTATAGCAGCGACATTTGGTTGATCCAGACGAGCCGTTACGCAATATGTGTGCGCAAGGTGTGTGTGCGTCAGTGCAGGTATAACCCTGAGACTGCTCACGCTGCCATGGCAACATGTTGACACTGAGCAAACAGAGACAGGGACACGCTCCAATATGTCCGCCGACATGCATGCTGGTATTGATCTCAAGAGCAACGTGGGGACATTGGGCAACAGTTCACAACATGACCCGTAAAAGAGACGAGCACAGAATGTGGAGTGATAGATAGTGATGTACAGGAAGGTCAATAAGAGAGCATGTCCACATGCTGCAGTGATTTGTCCAATATGTGTTTTGACATAATATGCATGTATTTACACAGAGCCCTGTGTGTTTGTTTCTATAAATTATTCCTCTGAAGAGTGATGAAAGCTGAGGTTTCAAATGTGTAAAACAGGATGATCACAAAAACCTATGGCGTCAGAATAATCTGGAACACTGGTAGAAATGTTGCACATATAGCCGCAGTCAACACATGTAGCTGTATGTCCGGTGGACTCACAAGTGTGTCAGCATCCAGGAAGACACATTTGCTGTACTGGGTCAGAGTCCAGCAGTGGATCTTGGTGAAGGTGATGCCGAGATCAGGACGTCCCAGCCAGGACAGGTGGAGGCGGTCATCACTGTCCATCACATCCACCGTGATGACCTCATCAAATACGTCCTTAAGGGCAAGTCTGACATACAAAGATGTGGATGGTTAGGGGCTAATACCAGCACTTCACTTTAAACTGCGTCAGACAAACTGTTATCGCCCACCTTGACTGTTCTGAAATGTTTGGTGTGACCATGACGACGGTGCTGCGGGTGGTCCCGTGGCGTTGTAAACTTCTGGCCACCACTATAGCTCCCTTGCAGTATGAGTCTGTGGTGGCCAGGGTGACGAAGGCCTCACCTGCTACAGAATGGTCAGATGACAGGATTAGATGCTGATCAATCATTGTCGACCTCACCCGGGGTTAAGTGGAATGTGTTTTTGTCTTTGTGATGTAACCTCTGATCTGGATTACGGAGTCTGAATATAAAGTTCTGCACTGGCGAGTTTCAAACTGGTGCACCATTAAACCGTAAGAAATGTCTTCAGCTATCAAAGACTAAGTCTCAATCACTCGCTTAGAAACGTCTACGACACACTCCAATCAAGAGCTATCAACTTTGTAAACAGGAAGTCAATTCTGGCGTCAAAAGTAAGAATAAGTTCCCAAAATGACGGTTTTACAAAAGATACATCTTTCAAATGGAGTCAAATGTTACCGGCATAGTTAACGAGTTAGACAACAGTACAAATGCACAACAATGCTATCAAATCAAGGAACCTGTCCTTGTGGGTTATGGTTATGATTAGCGCTGTTGTACCTAAGCCTTAAATCACTGATTTAATACACCACCCAACTGTTTAACTGTGGTGTCTCACATAACATCCACAAATACAGGGAGCATGTGACTCGTAGAATGTCACGTCATTTGTATCTCGTAAAACACAACGCGGAGTGATTTATATCTGTGAATCTGTGGCTGTGGCTCTAATTTACGTCAGTGGTAAAGTACTTGTCTGTGTGTCATAGTTTGCTGTAATATTAATTCCGCAGTTTCTGATTTGTCATCTATTAGTTCTTCTCTGAGGCGTCCACAGATGTTACATCATCACCACCTACTGGAGAGCGCTCAAAGACACAACGGTGAGAAAAGAGACGCGTTTCCATTTTAAAATGCTACGTCGACGATTCACAAATGAATATGAGGATTGTGAATGTTATTACGTTATGGACATTTTTATGGAGATTTTTAATAAAAAATCGAAATACTGTATTTGTGCAACTTTTTGTGTTTATTTACAAATGTTGAAATGCGAGATGTAAATAAAAAGGCACAGAAACATATTCAGAGATCTTTATGTCAGTTTAATCTGGAGCAGACTGAGGAGCACGGTGGCATGAACAAGAACTGTTGTACCGTGTTCTCTTTCTTCAGACAGTGACTCTCCAGATTAGAACGCACACAACCACTACTACATGAGGGTTGCTTAGTAGTTACTACAGTGTAACTACACTGTACCTACACTGTAGTGATTCATGTTGTTGGAATGTTGGAACACCGATTCAGGATCGATGTGGCTGAATTCTGATGCATTCAAACCATTTTTATTAGATGGTGCTTCAGTTTGAACTGCTTATCTGTCATGTTTACTCCCATCCCATCAGAAAGCATTCAACACATGAAGGTGTCAACATGACACCAAGTGTCGTGTTCTACAATTCTGCTTCTAAAAATGACTTAAGCTCCCGGTGCAGCTCTATAGATAACTTTGAATGTGTTGTGACTCTGTTATGTTGTTCATTCTGTACACATGACCTGTATCACACTTCTGTCCATCCTGATAGAGGACCCCTCCCGAAGGTCTCTTCCTCTTTTTCGTCCTGTTCTGATGTGAGGGTCCCGGGACAGAGGATGTCGCATGTGTACAGATTGTAAAGCCCTCTGAGGCAAATTTGTCATTTGTGAATTTGGGCGATACAAAAATAAATAGAATAGAATTGAACTTCCACACAAAAGACTGATGGTCATTGTCACTGAAGCTTTTACTTCTACTGGGTTTTACCATCAGTGTAAAACCAGTTTCAGGTCGAATAATGAAGTGTTGTGTCAGAGTTTCATTTTCCTGGCCGGTAGTCAGATGCAGAGTCTTGTAACCTTTTGTCTGCAGCCATCTCTGGGCTCAAATTTCAATTGGCACACCGAGCAGAGTGAGCATGAGCACAAGGTCTATTCTGATTTCAAGTCAAACTGGGTCACTGCAGTGTGCTCGATATCATTGAAGAACTCGGAGAAAAGGACCGGAGAGGATTACAGTCTGTTCTCGAGGGTCAAAGCTGAGAATTGTAGCGCAATTTTTGGGAAGTTTGTCTTTGTTTCTTTAAATTTAATTAACCTGTGTACTGATGGTCAACTAGCACACTGAATCACCTTTATTACCCAATTAAACTCAACACATGAGAAGAACAATTCGATCTTTTCTGTTTTTTTAATCTAGATCACACGTGTCAAACTCAAGGCCGAATCCGGCCCGCCACGTCATTTTATGTGGCCCGCGAATCCGCCAGCAACAAAAAAAAAAAAAAAAAAAAAATTTGTTTTTGTTTTTGGAAAAATAATTAAAAGTTAGACTTGATAATAAAAGTATCCCCATGGTCGAAATTATGAGATAGAAAGTTGAAATTATGAGATAGCATGTTGTCTGTGTACCGACATTAAAACGATCACAACAGGCAGCAGAGGAGAGGCAACAGCCCGTAAAGAGGTTTTCCAACGATTGAAAAAGATCGACAAATAATCCCAAAATGTCCACGAAGAGAAACATTGATGCAGAGGGAAGAAAATGTAATGAAATATGTGAAAGCGAATACATGTTTGTGCTTCAAGGAGAACAACGGGTCTGTCTGCTGTGTTATGAGGCGTGTCGGTGATGAAGGATACAATTCACGTCGCCATTTTGACACCAAACACGGAGCTAAATTTAGCCCCAAGAAAAACATCAAACTGTCCAAGAATTAAAAGGCAGACTGCAATCACAGCAGAATATATTCACACAGCTACAGCCCAGTGCATGCTGAAGGTATGTGAGCAGAGCTCCGACCAGATACAGACTTTTACAAATGTCAGTTTGTGAAGAAACACCATCGCAGACGAGTTGATGAACTAGCAGCAATCTAACAACACAGCAGCTAAGAGACGAGCAGGTACTTGTGTTTGTAATGAACTGTTGATGAAAGCACAGACAACACGGATACATCATCTATCCATGTTCATCAGACCTGACTCTCAGTGAGCAGCTCTTGGATGTAGCTGCATGCACAGGACGACGACAGGGAGGAACATTAGTGATGCAGAGAGGTGAACAAACAGCTTTGAAGTTATTGTTAGTTATTGTAATAACTTGTTTGATATTTGTCTTTGATATTTTCTTTAACAGTTTGATCTTTGATAGAGTAATGTGGGTTTCTTAACCCTCAATTAAAATGATTTATGTTACAATAACAGAAATGTGTTTAAATATCATTTTTCATTTATATAACTGCATGTACAATATCTTTACACTTGAATAAACAATCATCAAATGCAGAGAGAGTTATTGAACAATATGTGAGGAGAAGTTACAGTTCTACAGTCTTACAGTTACAACCGGCCCTTTGAGGGCGACCGTGATGCTGATGTGGCCCAGAGTGAAGATGAGTTTGACACCCCTGATTTAGATCATTAATATTAAATGATGTTACCTACCTGACATTTTTTAAATGTTCTGCAAATCCAACAACTTTATCCACAAAGGAGATCAGGAATTGTCTTGACTTGTATGCAGCAGGCCTCTCATACAGGCTGCTAGGATGCCAGTCACATCTTTGCACCGGCTGCTACTGGAACCTTAAATACTGAGAAGAGGAATTAGCATCTGATGCGCCGTACAGGGATATCACATTCCATTCTGTCATCAGAGGAAAGAGTGGAGCAGAGGCCCGGCTATGTGTGTGTGTGTGTGTGTGTGTGTGTGTGTGTCCATCTGTTTGTTCAACTGGTCATTCAACTGGTAGATAGTGAGCTTTGCCAAGTGTTGAGCAACAGTCTCGACCTCTACAGACCTCTGCAGACGTCCAATGTGACGTAACTTAACAAAGCAGGCAACGACAAAATGACAAAACGCAGACAAACTGTACAACACCACTTTATTGGAAACATGTACACACACACAAAAGTAACATGCATCTAATCGTCAGTTGTAATATACCTGGATCTATGCTTGTAAACAAAAACAATCTCCAAAAATGCACTTCAGATTGAGAACACAAGGTTGATGGTGAGAAACGAAACGCACACTGCAACATCCAGCCGAAAGCAAAGGTCAGCAGGCATTTATACGCATTATTATCAAGTATTTACAGCTCACAAGGGTGCAACTCTTTTTAATATTCGAGCATCATAACAACAATCCCCGGATGCAATACCTCTGATTTTATGATGCTCCTCCAATAAAGTGATGACTCATGAGGGACATCAACATGATTAATGTCAGCGCACAGCTGAGTGATAAAACAGATACAACACACAGACAGACCTCTCCATCTCATCAGCTCATTTCTGCCTGTGGAAGTTAGGATTCTATTGTCATATACACGAAATTTGACTTCTGCATTTGACCCATCCCTGTATACAGGGAGCAGTGGGCTGCCATTGATTGGCGCCCGGGGAGCCGGGGGGTTCAGTGTATTGCTCAGGTACACTTCGACACGTGACACGTCCCAGTCGGGGATCGAACAGTTGACCTTACGGTTCCCAGACGATATTGATATTAAAAAGCTCCTTCTGCTGGATTTAGATCCAACTACATGACGACTGTGGCGATACGACTTGACGCATCGTTGTGTGATGCTGCAGATATCATAACTGTACAATCTGTCTTTACTGCAGAGAGAGAGAGCGCCTGGCCTCTTTTATGATCCAACGTAGTAATTCATTTGCTGTTGATGTCACACGTTGTCCGTGTTTGGTTGTCTGGTATTCTGGCTCGAGTGCGTGCTGGCTTGCTGGGACCCTTTGAGGGTAACTTACATCTTTCCACCCTGGTCCCTGTTTGCTCATGTTTCTGGTGTCCAAGTAACACGACAGTCAGTTGCTAAACGAACTGTAATGTAATCGTCTCAGGCAACTCCTCACCGTCAATCAATTTCCACTGAAAGTGCTTGTTTCTACCGACAGGCTCAGACTGAACATCTTTTCACTTAATCACTAAGCTTTCTGTACTCCAACACGACAAAACTGACAACACCGGCACTTCTCTCTCCAACTCTCACAAACAGCTTTTATTTCTCTTTGGACTCCTTTACAGAATGTTGTCAGACACTTATAATCACAACCGGAGCCTGTCAGTAGCAACACACGACATGAATAGTGACGAGTTGCCAGATATGATTACATTAAAGCCTGTTTAGCGGCTCCCATCTGCAGCGTTCTCCCTTTAACACTGGAAAGAGTTTTAGTCACTTGGACACACAAACATGGGAAAAAAGAACCCACGTTGAAAGAATCAGAAGTTAGCCTTTAATGGAACTGAGCCATAGTTCATGTTGCAGTCAGAGTCTGCTGGTGTTAATGAGTGAATGAGGATGGTGTGTGATAAAGGGAGAAAGTGGTGAGCATGATGGGGCTGAATTAGTGCGCTGGTCGGAAAGACTAGAGAAGCGGTATACAAGTAAGTCCATTTAGCATTAGTCATCAGTGAGCCGCTCTGGTTCACTGTTGTATGGCCTGAATTAGCAGCCAGCTTCTATTTGTTCACGCTGGCCACGCTCCTTTTATTTCAACAGCTACTTCTATTCGAGGCTTTAAGGTATTCGGTTTAGGCAGACTCTGAGGTGAAGAATAAAAGGATCGGTTCACAAAATCAAACTAAAGAAAGAAAGAAACGTCGGGAGGCAGAAATCGCAGATTTGTCAACACATGGGCAAACGAAACAATGAAACATACCACACACATGTGTCTTCTCTCGTGATTCGAATGAACAAACCCTTTGAAGTTAAGCCGGGTTCACACTGGATAAAGAAGCACGGTGGAGCCATTCGGTCCGTCTGTATGTGATGTCAATGATCTCATTGGGGTCATGGTGAAAGATGCAGGCAGAGAGCAGAGAACAGCAGAGGAGCAGAGCCACTTGTTGACCGAGGAGATGTGTTTTGTGGTGTGTGCGTTTTTAGCTTCCAGACCAGTTAGAAAGTCGACAGAGTCTCATGTTTCAGACCAAACGTGACCGATGGCGGTCGATTGACAGCTGGATGAAGTCGCGTCGCGGAGAGACGGTCCACTGACTTGTCTCGTGAGTCTCTCACGTCTAGGACGTCCTGAGCAGGTTGCTGAAAACTGAGAACAGAGCGACAAAACGAATTCAAGAGAGTTCACTTCCTGCTGTGCACCTCTTAATGTCAGGCGGCTCACAGATCTGTTTTAAGGCAGCTATAACTGGATATGATATCAAATATAAAGCTCCCCTCATAGATCCTGTGCTGAGACATTGAACTGATCTCCTGAGGACAGTCTTTAAAAACACAATTCTTACGTTAGTATCGTACTATAGTATTGAGGTGATTGTACTTTATTTGATATAATACTTTGTACTATTGTACTTTTTACTGCATTACATTCATCTGAGACTAAAATATGGAGCTGTGGGATGGGAGTACTATCACCTCAATTCCATGTATGCATACGCATACATGGCCAATGAAGCTGATTCTGATTCTGAGTAATATGCTGAGAAAAAAACCTCACAAAACAAAACAAATAATAGAATACGACAATAAAATGAATACACAAGAACCCACCTTGGGGATCAGACTGAGTAACGTGGTGGCCTTTCCCGCTCTCTGGATCTGCACCTGCAGAAAGAATGTGTCATCAGTGTGATAACGGAGTCCTTGTATTTGTGAATCTGTCGGTTTCTTTCTATAGACGACGTTGTAGAAACATAGCGACCTCCTTGCAGCTTGAAGCAGAGCTTTTTCTTCTGGTAAGCTACGTAGCTGGTCACCGCTCCCAGCAGAGCGACGCCGATGGCGCTGGCGATGCCAGCAATCTTTCCAGGTCCAGCTTCTGCAGGACAGAACACACACACACACACACACACGTGTCAATTTCACGGGTTAATTGCTCCTGAGGTATAAAATAATTCACATGTATAAACTATACTTTTGAGGAAAAAAGACATATATGCTTTCTTTGAGAACATTTTCAAAAACAAGAATACAGATGTTGGTATATCCTTGTGTCTGATTGGCTATTCCTGCTCAGAGCGGACATGTGATGAGTCACGTGATCACTTGATCACTTTTGAATTGTTCTCTCCTCATGGTGAACTCATAGCATTCATTCTTTTAGTCGGACCGTCGTTCCTAACTGTGAACTGTCATAACCTCAGTTTGCCACAAGGTGGCGGTCAGTGACTTTAGATGCCAGATGTGCTTGTAACCAGCAGAGAGCTCCCAGAACACACTGTACCGGCAGTAAAACCAACACAGAGAATAAAAAGAGGGTTTAAAAGTGAACACACCCAAGCTCCAGGGCAGGGTGTGGCACGCACGCGCACACACACACACACACACACACACACACATTGAGTCATGAGGGAGAGGAGTGCCTTGTGGTGGTGCAGTGTGTTAAAACGGGGAGTCGCCTGGACAGAAAAAAGAAACACAGGACGCCTCCGGCCTCCAGTGTGACTAGCTGCTTGTAAATGCTGAGCATGTACACACACACTCACACTTTAGGGGGATCTTGATCCCCACATGGATCTCATACCGCCCATTTCAGTACTTTATGCGTTTGTTTTTATGAAAAAGAAAGTTTACAACACAGCACACATATCTGCATATGAATGATAGAGGATGATTATAAGCATCCTGTTATGTAACCTGTGGCTTAATGTTGCACACTGTAAGAAGAAGTCTTCCTCAGGGGCCCCCGAGGGCCTCAGGTCTGGGGACTGTGTGTGTGTGTGTGTGTGTGTGCGTTACTCTGTTGGTTCTGCAGATGATCACAAATCCAACACATTGTGAAGTGAGCGCTGACCGTTTCCACATGGGTTTTTATTCATTGTGCTTTATACATCTCGACTTTACATTGCAATCATTGTTACAAAATCCCATAAAGACTCGAAGCAAAAGTAAAAAAAAAAGATTCAACTACAAAGAACCCGCCAAAATAAATACGCTGAGCGTTACCAAAGACAAGACAGAGAACTACTCATGAGCTAAAGAGAGAAACATCATCTGATCCAATATCTAAAAGTGAAGTTAATCTGAGACAATGAGAGGACAAACACCTCGACATGCTGGAAATGTCAATGCTGAAGAATGTGAAGAATGTGAGCTGACTGCTGCTGACTGGAGGAGAGCAGCCGTGTTCTCACGGCCCACAACACTCATGCACAAAGACTTGATGCAAACATAACGTCAACGGAAATATATATTCTACAGCTTCAAGTCAACTCCATAACAGCTTCTACACATGAAGGCAAAACCGAGCATCAGAGTCACTGACTCATCAACTCAGACGCTTCAATCAATCAAATATATTCTATCGTCCGATAGTACCAGATCCACTCACACGTCAACAGAAACCATGCACCATATGAATATGTATGAGTCATGGCTCTGCTGGGTGGGGAGTGACAGAACAATGAGTGTGTGAACACGTCTAGCTACAGTCTAAGTCTGGAATAACAGGGATAAAGTCGACTATATCTTATTTCTCACAGCGCTACAGCGCTGACAATAGTTTATAGTCTTAGAGTCTTCATTTTCCAGTTCATGAGTGTCCATCACACGGAGGAAGCCAGAGGTCAAAGGGCACAGGAAGTGTGTACAGGGTTTCAAAATAAGATGAGAAATGAGAAGGAAAAAGAAGTATCCCGGTAGTATTCCTGACTTTCCAAACACCCTGCTATGTATTTTTCATCCAGGACCGAGAACAACCCTCAGACCCGAGAGCCAATCACAACTTAAAGGGAACATTCACCACCGTTAATGGCTCATCAGTGTTGATGGTATGGAAGCAGTTCATTCCTCAGTGCTTCATAGCTTCAAAGGACTACATTTACCATCAGCCCTGACTGGACCAGCACTTAAAAGGTGTCACGCGCTCCCTTTAAATGGACAGTGGCTCATTGCACAGCCTGCAGCAGATCCATGGCCCTCTCTAACAGAGGGGTCAACATCTGCTTTAAGTTGGACATCCACATATAGAATTCCTCGGGCATGTTAGCATTTAGCATCTTCAGGATTTGGCCCCACAGAAGGTCTGGATCTGCAACGACACACAATCGAAGCAGGGTTTTAGCCAGAGGAACCAGACCGGGGCTGCTAATGTGAAGAGCACTGAGCCAGCTATCAGTTCATCCTCAAAGACACCACTTATGTGAGGGGAAATGAAACAGAATGCAGCTGATCCAATAAGTGAAGTGATCCAGCTGACAATGCCCACGATTCAAATAAGAGTCTGACAAATGTACAGCGAGGTAAAGAGCGGCCGCTGCCTCCAGAGCCACAAGCAAATATGTGACGGCGGCATGTAAAACTAATAAAACAGCAACACAACAACTGTTGGTTCAGAGAACACAACTTCCTCTGGGAAAGGGGAAATGCCCAACAAGAACTCCAGGAGAGATCGGTCTGCAGGGAGACGTAATGATGCCCACACTGACACAAAGACAGGAAGTAGATCCACAAGAGCACAGAACCAGAGCAGACAGGGATTTACCTTGAGGCTGATCGGCTCCACCTGCGAGAAAGACACAACGCAAGTCAGTCTATGAGGACTAGGACGGCCAGATATTGTAGTGAGTGAGGCCTTTCTGCTCTTCAGTATTAACTGTAATATGTAGAATAAAAGACATGAGGATGAAACGTACCCTGATCATTGCCGGAGTCTGACGCTCCACCTGGATTCAAAAGACAGAAGGAGAAAAGTCAGTTAGACCTCAGGCTGAAGTGAAACTCTACGTATCTCTGTGTTGCACTGACTATAAATAGAAATAGACACAACAGATCAGTATTGCTGGCTGCAGTTAATAACAGGTTAGCATAGCTGCTCCTTCACCAACACCACGGAGCAGAATCTCATCTGAAAAGCAGCCATGTGGCTCCAATTAGGCTGGAGAGCCTGTGGGTTTCGATTTCCTTTTCCTTTCCCTGGTAGAGGAACTAGTTACTTCCATGCTCTGACTAAACTAGAGCACAGAGACACAAAACAAAGAACAACAGCGTCGGTACAGGACAGAAACAGAGAGCGCTTTCCATCGTCGTCTGAGCGATGCGGAATCTTAGAAGGATCAACAATAGGGCTGCATTGTGTACCTATAATACCCATGACTCATCATTTACTTACTATTCTTCTGAGTCATATATTGACATGGAAATCTGTGTGCCTGACCACCTTTTACTCTCTGTGGCCTTCATTTTGACTCATATACAAGTCCTGCACCTCTATGACAAAACAATGGAAAATATATACTCAACATGTCTCCAAGTGTCCACAAGGAGACACTTGTCCAACCAATGTTGGACAGAAATGGAGGCTCCACCTGCTACAGTTGAACAACCTGCTTTTCAACCGTGAGCTTCTGGATGTGTTGGGATACACAGTTAATCCTCCGACCGACAAATGAAACAACAGCACAGCTCTGACTGTGTAACATGCGTGTGCATGTGTGCTTTGTAGGACTGAGGCACATACCGTGGAAGCAGTTTCCTCCTCCTCCCTCCACATCTCTCTGTAACTCTTCACCACACTAACCGTGCTCGCTCTCCTTCAAGCAACCAGAGGCGATGGTTCAAAAAGTAGCACGAGACCCACAGAGAGAGAGTCACGTCTCCGTTTTGTCAGCATTACGGTGACATTTAATAAACGTTGTGCCGTTCTCTGGAGAAGGGTTTTCATATCAACATATGTATCTAGCACAGACACACACATATATATATATATATATATATCAGCATGTTAAAAGTACACTGGCGTGCCATGTTGGAGTAAACTCTGTGACAGCTGATCAGGCTGCTGGCTCCACAGTCATGACGGGGATAAAAAGAGCTGGTGGTGCTGATGTCTTACCTCCACCTGGGCGGCCTCCATCAGGCTTGTAGTCTCCACCGCTGACATCTTCTAAGTCGGAGAGATCAAAATTTCCTCCACCTTCAAGAAATGAACAACAGGATGTAAAACAAATCTCAAACAAATCACAAACTGTAGATTAGTGACTTCTACCAGTTACACTACGAACCACTTTCACAAGGACATTCATGAGGATATGGATAAACCTGCTGCTATATTTCCTCAGGGTTGAAATGACAGCAGACTCACCTCCTCCACTGTTTGGTGGCTTCACGGCAGGTTTATCAGGTTTGGAGTAGGGATCTGTGGGTACAAAGACGTTATCGACGTCAATCATTTAGTAAATACAGAAGTAGAGCAGGTGCATTAAAACGGAACACCGCCTAAATTAAGAATTCCAATGAATCGAAATGTCATATATGTATATCTAAAGGGTCTCTAATATGCAGCTGATGGCTACATATGTGATATATTGGGCTAAGAGCTAAAAGAGGCCAACGCTACATGTCGCAGACACTAAGGCTCAGCGGTTGATCCGTGCAGACGCATTGAATTCGAACATTTGGCTGCTTAGCTTTCATTCTTGGACAATAATAATACAAACAGGAAAGCATCAGCCATTAAAACTCCACACTGGGGAGACCTTCATTGTCGGGACCGAGAGCATCCTCCAGATCCAGTCCAAAGCCTCTTAGAATACACAAACACACAGCTTTCACTGATCAAATCATAACTCATCATCCTGTTGCATCTGTAGGCAAAAGCTTGTTTACGTAACTATATCAATGTGATTTTCATCAAGTTGATTTTGTGGCTTTTTTTGCTCTTATCTTGATAGTCAGCGCAGAGAGAGACAGGAAATGTGGGATAAGATGCTATCGGTGTGACACAGTATCGATATCAGCTCACCCACATACCCAAAACTATCTCCACGGCCCAAACCACGAGGGGCACGAGGGATGCCGTTAAACCTACCAGAATCTCCAGAACTTGGTTTCTTGGGTTTTGGAGTCGGAGGCTTTTCTGTGGAAAAAA
Organism: Melanostigma gelatinosum; assembly: GCF_949748355.1. Taxonomy (NCBI): domain Eukaryota; kingdom Metazoa; phylum Chordata; class Actinopteri; order Perciformes; family Zoarcidae; genus Melanostigma; species Melanostigma gelatinosum. The sequence goes on along the minus strand of NC_136657.1, from coordinate 408,115 downwards.
GTATATTCATTTAGACTAGAACAACTAAACATCTGTATGACAACTATTCAGTCGGAAACACCCATAAAACTGGCATGACTGCTTCACAGCTCACACTGGCTCAAACAGCAGCTGACACGTTTTCAAGTTCAAGAGAGAACAGAACAGAAACACGGCAGCTTTAACCTGCTCAGTGTCATTTACCTGTTCCCAAAGCGACCGACAGGTCCAGCCCACCTGGAGGGGAAAGCAAGTAGAACACGTGAATTAGTCCAGACCAACCGTCTCATGCAAACTGAGCTACAAAACTACTTTTACTTCTTTGTAATTACAACCACATGAAGTACACTATCAACCTGGACGTAGCTCCACGAGATCAAGTGGTTATTTCATGAGTGTTTGTCTCTTTTGTTTTCACTTCCAGGTAATGTGGTTCAGGTAATGTGGTCCAGGTGTTGTGGTCCAGGTAATGTGGTCCAGGTGTTGTGGTCCAGGTAATGTGGTCCAGGTGTTGTGGTTCAGGTAATGTGGTCCAGGTAATGTGGTCCAGGTGTTGTGGTTCAGGTAATGTGGTCCAGGTAATGTGGTCCAGGTGTTTTGGTCCAGGTAATGTGGTCCAGGTGTTGTGGTTCAGGTAATGTGGTTCAGGTAATGTGGTCCAGGTAATGTGGTCCAGGTGTTTTGGTCCAGGTAATGTGGTCCAGGTGTTGTGGTTCAGGTAATGTGGTCCAGGTAATGTGGTCCAGGTGGACCCGTCTCAAACCTGTCTGGTCACTTGTGTGGTGTCCTAGGGCATTCCATTGTAAAGCTGTGTGAGGAGTGAACTGAAATACAACCCCGGGTATAAATATGTCCGGATGTTCCGTTTGACGGATTCTTTTAATAAAATAGGAAGTGCCTGCAAAACATTATATTTGTCCAATAACACTTCTTCCTTAACTATTGGATTTAAGGACATTGTGCAATACCTTGGTTTTTGTGCAAATACCTTTAGAACTAAAGACATTCCCATCAGCCTTGGCTGTGTGCAGTGCAAACATGGGACACGTCCCACAGTCATCATGGGTATGTAAAGGTTCAGATGTTAGCATTTAGCGCCACTGTGCCAAAGTACAGCCTCAGAGAGCTGCTAGCATGGCTGTAGCACCGTGTTGCTTGTCAGAGTCAGGGTCCCCTCCTTAACTCTGATCCCCTGCTCGGCTTGCTAACTTATAGTCTGATAGTAACAGATGGAACTCTGGGACAGGTAGAAGGATACAAACCATCACTGTCAGGCTTCACTGGGACCTTCGGCTGCTCTTTGGGCTTTGCAGGTGTTGGCTCTGAGGAACACAAAGCGTTACTATCTGACAGCCGGTTAACATTTCTACCCAGCAGCCCCACTGTTCCTCGTACCTCTACCCTTTAAGTACATATGGACCAAATACATCCACTAAATGTCCACTTACGAGCTTTTTCGAGTGCATTCACAGTCTTCATCGGTAGAAAGGGTTTGCTCAGTTGTGATGGAGATTGTTCGGACATGAGTGAAGCTTCATACTTAGGTCATGTCACGACAACTGATCCACCCCCCGAAGAAAACCATGAGATGTGAATGAAAGCTCTGGTAAAAAGTGGATTCTGAGGGTTTTCTTTACTTTCCTATTTGTTCATTGAAGTTGCTGTGTATTTGTTCAACACTATAAACACTCGACAGTGTACCATGTGACCCACAGCAACCCCTACCCGATAAGATTCACCTGGTCTGACCCAGGTCCAGGGTCAGGTTACCAACCACGTGGACCAGTGAAGGCTATACATAGATCATATAGTCACAGTGGGAATAGGGACATTAAAATGATGGCCGTAAAAACATTATATGTACTGTTTGTATATGTGGTTGTGAGAGTACTCAGAGTATTTGATCAAACAATACATCATTAATGAGGAAAATACAAATGACAGACTCTGGATAAGAACCTTATGAAACCCCATTCACACATCTGGAGTATCCACTGATTGTAAAATGTCCTGCTACAGAGAAAGTCACTCACCTGGATTGTCCAGAGCATCGTACAGGTTAAACCCTGTGTGAGGAAGACACGAGGAACATTGTTACAAACCAACAGTGGAACTCTGAACTGATCCACGGTCAGCGGCCGATCAGCCCTACTCAACACTCTGGGGTTTTCCCCTTCATAGTGGAAGCACATGTGTTCTGTGGTTGGGTGTTGTAAGAAGTGTATTGGTCGGCTCCTATGGCAACGCTGACTGACACACACGAGTCACTGAGACTAGCGAGTCGTTTCCCCCACAGAGAAGCAGATAACACTTTTGCCCAGGTGGCAGAAAAACATACTCACCCATACAAGTCTTACTTCAATGAATGAATGAATGAATGAATTTTATTTATATAGCGCTTTTCACAGACAGTACTATCACAAAGTGCTTAACAGAGCAGACATTTAAAAGCATAAAAAACACAATGTGACCCTACGGTCAATAAATTACATACACAGAGTGAATAAAAAATGTTAAAGAATAAAATAAAAATAAAATAAAAATGTAAAACAAATGTTAAGAGCAGGTCTAGGACATGGGTTTACTTTTACACAAACGCCAGCCTAAACAGGTGGGTTTTTAGCTGGCTTTTAAAAGTATCCACAGTATCTGCGAGGCGTAGAGTTGCAGGCAGAGCATTCCAGAGCCTCGGGGCCACTGCCTCAAAGGCTCGGTCACCACGGGTCTTAAATCGTGTGCGTGGGACTGACAGAAGACCTAGAGCATTTGACCTGAGAGTGCGGGCGGGTGAATAGGGGCGAAGTAGATCAGCTACATAAGTCGGAGCCTGACCATGAAGTGCTCTGTAAGTGATGGTGAGAATTTTGAAGTGTATCCGAGATGCTACAGGAAGCCAGTGGAGAGATCGGAGTACGGGGGTGATGTGAGACCGTCGGTTTGTCCTGGTGAGTAATCTGGCGGCAGCATTTTGGATGACCTGCAGACGGTTAAGAGCAGATACACTGAGTGATGTAAAAAGTGAGTTGCAGTAGTCAATGCGAGAGGAGATAAATGTGTGTATGATCATTTCTAATTCAGGCGTTGATAATACAGATCTCAGTTTACTGATATTTCTTAGATGGAAGAAACATGACCTGGACAGCTGCTTAACATGAGGGTCAAATGACATGGAGCGATCAAAGAAAATCCCAAGATTGCGCAGGTTGCAATGGGAAGCAGAGGAGAGAGGACTAATAATCTGCCTGATCATGGGGACAAACTCCTCTGGAGCAATAACTAGGACCTCCGTCTTAGAGTCGTTGAGTTGCAAGCAGTTTTCTGCCGTCCAGTCTCTGATGGCATTGACACAGTCCAGGAGCCTAGTTAATGTGAATGCCTCGCTGGGTTTGAATGACAGATGAAGTTGGATGTCGTCTGCATATAAGTGATAGGACACATTATAGCTTTTTATGATCGGTCCCAAAGGTAACAGATAAAGTGAAAATAACAGAGGCCCCAGAACCGAGCCCTGCGGTACACCACAAGACAGTGGAGAGGTAACAGACACAAAAGCACCCACAGAGACATTGAAACTTCTGTCACTGAGGTAAGATGTAATTCAATGTAAGATGTATTTCAATGGCTTATCTCTGATGCACACTCATACTCCATGTGTCCTGATACAAGCTTCACACGATCATTCAAACGCAGTTACACCAACATCAGATATGTACACGTGATCAGCGCTTCTTGAAGCAGCTCGCAGCAGCTAAAATGAAGTGTTTCTACGGTGAAGCAGCTGTGCAAGAAAAAGTGAAATTGAATGGAATGAATTCACTCATTGTGGTCTCTACGTACTTTAGGCTAAAAAGACAACAAAGGAAGTAATTGCTTCCAACAAAACAGCAAAATACAACCAAAGAACACAACATAGAACGTTCCCCACAGAACAGAACGCTCAACTATTGCCAACATGATTCAGCTTTTTGATATCTTTTAAACTTTTTGAACTGCAGCAATTTAACTTTTATGATTTTTCAGCCATTTTCTGACTTCATAATGGGTGTGTATTGCGCAGCTTAGAGTGCGTGATGTCACCGCTAGAGTGAAGAGCAGCTTGAGATTCTTGTGGAAAAAACATTTGTATTTTGCCACTGTGTCCACAATCTTCACTCTTCATGCATAATTTCTGGATGTAGAAGTAGCTAATATTGTCCTTGTCGGAGAAAAATTACTGTGGAATCCCACAGATTTCCACATTTGACACAGAAGCCGTTAATTGAGAGGAAAACCAACTTTCTGCTCCATAGAGACCAATATTAAATTTTGCTTCAAAAACATCTTCCACAGAACACGGTACCCCATTTCTAGATCGCCAGTTAAGCCACATTTTTTACACTACAGACACAATTTTTACAGGATCTGTTCTTCAACTCATTCTTCCCCTCAATTATTAATATCGGAGCAATAGGAGCTACGGTTATGGGAGTTTTGATGATTTGTTTAAGAGGTGTTTTCCTGTTTTATCTCCATGAAATGGCTTCAGGCACACAGGTGTTTGCGATTGAGCCAATTAGTGATGTTGATAAACACACAGACTCACAGACACACGCGCACATACACTCCTCTCCCTCTCTCTCTCTGTGTCTCATACAGTCATTCAGGTCTTAGGGATCTTTAGAGGTCTTTCCCCCCTCCTCTACCCCCCCCCCCCCACACACACACACCCCATTTCAAAATAAAAGCCCCAGAGAGTGAATTCTAACTGAACTGCTTGTGATGAAGCCTGTCATTTAATAACCTCTGTTTATGTATCAAACATGATGATTATGTCTCCTCTCCCCCTCCCTCCCCCACCCAGTCCCACCCTTTCAAAATAAAAGCCTCATGGATTAACTGTATTTAAACGTTTCGCTCAAAATTAGGCTTTTTTGTTGAAATAATGAATGCTCTTACTAATACTGCGACAACTACTACTGCTGCTAATATTTCTACTATTACCACTACTACTACAACTTTTGCTGTTGCTACTATTACTACTACTGCTACTGCTATTACTGCTACCATAAATAGTATTACTACCACTACTGCTATTACTACCACTACCACTACTATTATTACTGATACCACAACTGCTAATACTGCTATTCCTGCTACTACCAGTACTAATAACCAGTACTAATACTACTACAGCTATTAGTACGACTGCTGATACTACTACTTCTACTACTTCTTCTAATTACAAATACTTCGACGACAACTTCTACTACTACTACAAATATCACTACTGCTACAACTAGTACTTATTCAAATGCTACTCATACTTATACTGCGAATAATACTTCTACTACTACTGCAACAAATATCACTACTGCTGGAATTCTTTTAAGCTACAGAAACCGTTCGAATATCAAAATGTTCAGCTCTTTCAGGAGAGGGGTGACATAACTTCACATTTGTAATCTTTCAACTTTTTGAATCATTCAGCTTTTTGCAATTTTTTTAAAATTGGATATCTATTTTCAGCAATGTTTTTGAGATTCATTTCAGCTTTCAGCATTCCAACGCATTTTCAGCAGGAAATGCATTTTCTAGTTCATATTTAATATATGTATTTATTATTTTTTTGTGACTAACACCAGTTTGCCTGCAGACTATTTCAGGTCAGTTGAAGTCATTTACATGTAATATATTCCTTTTTCTTTCTACCATTATGTTTATCATGTTCCACGTGCTATTCCAGAACAAATTACCAAAAATAAATCTTACACCGATTTTACAGATGTGGAATCTCTGCAACACATCAGCATCCATCTTGATTGAGCTACAAAATCTGGGTCGAACCTCCTTCAACCAGACCAACGTGCCAACTGCTTGTCATGTGCGTGCCTGTGGTTCTCTAGCAGCCCTCGTCCTTGCCTCAACAGGAAGCAGAGGCTCTGAGCATTTGTTCTTCATCTGGAAGAAGCTTTGCTGTGGTTTCAGTCTGTAAGATGAGTTACAGTGGACCCACTGCTATTTTGTCAGTTTTACTTTTCTACATGTATCCTTACTTCACGGTAATGACTTAATCAACACTATTCAGCTCTTTAGACACAAGCGTATTCGTGGACACTGATGTCTCGTAACAAGGCCTAAACATAGACTGTATACAAGCAGTGGACCATTTTGTCCGTCGGCATCTTGTTTTTTTGCAACCAGAAGAGGGTGGAGCTAAGTACAGCCAAACCAAAATGTTACAATTAACTTCTATGAATGGAAAACACAGTGAAAGGGTTAAAGTTGTAAGACAAAAGCATGGACAACACCCAGACAATGCGGTGTAAGCGGGCTGTCAATCACAAGGTGGCCCCGCCCTAAAGCATCCCCTGCTTTATGGTCTGTTTGACTCTAAATGGACCATAATGTACGAAATGAACATCATGCTGTGTTGAAGAAGACTTGAAACTAGAGATTGAGACCATAAACTCATGTTTACAATGTTTACTGAGGTAATAAATCAAGAGAGAAGTAGAGTCATTTTCTCATAGACTTCTATACGACCAGAGGAGTCCCCCCTGGTGGACACTAGAGAGAATGCAGCTTTAACACACTTCCACATTGGCTTCACTTTTCAGAACCGGAGGTTGCCACCTGGGCCTGGCCCACAGTCAGTGTCAGATCAGGGGAACTATTTATTTACGGCCCGGTGTTGTCATGTTGAAACAGGAAAAGGCCTGCCCAAACCCACTGCCACAAATTTGGAAAAAAAACACAAAATTGTATTCTGTAACATTAAGATTTCCCTGAAGAAGGACGAGGAGCCTTGTCCAAACCATTAATAACCATGTTCCAGTGTACCGTTCAGCTGTAAAATGAGAAAGCAGTCAAGTCGAAAACCAAACGCCTGGAACGACCTCATCTCATCATCTCATCCTAATAAAATCATTTGTAAACATGCAGATTTACAGTTAATACATTCGCACAGTTAACTGAATAAATAAAGTATGAAAAATACTTTTTGTAATCTTGGTGTGCCACTGATAACCACATGGCTGCTGTTTTTGTGGCAACTTATATAAATAAGTAAAAAAGGTTCAACTTTGTAGCCTCTGTCCGGCTAATATGTCAAATGTCCTGCTAGAAACACACTCCAACAGCAGGAATACTATTAAAAGAGTTTCCGTGCGTCACTTTAGAAGACAAACCCCTAAAATACATAACGCCATAAGCATAATTACACGCGCTACCGTTGCTGGTAATAATCCCAATAGTGCTCTTACCTTCTTCCGTTAACGTTCCAGTAACGAGTAGAAGGAGTAACGCAATCCTCAAACACAACTCCATGGCGGCTGTAACGTTACTTTCCTGTAATCAGCAAACTTAGCTTATTGCTGTGAACTTGGTCTCCGTGCGTCGCTTCAGCGGGTATTTGTGGACTGTGTCCCGGACTGAACAGCAGCCCTCCCCCGGTGTCCTGTTACAGTCTGTCGGTGTGAGTCAACTTCTCCAGACCGGGTGTGGCCACCTCATCAGAAGGGCGGCTCATATTTATTTTTTAAAAACACATGTGACTTTATTTAATGAGACAAACATAGATACAGATAAAAAAAAAAAACTATTTAAGGCTTCCAACTTTTTACTGAAATAGTTCGGTTCCGCTCAAATGCGTTCATTTCACGCCACTGCGGTCAAGTCAGAACTCAGGTGCTATAAAAATGTTTTTTCTCAATAATTCCACACAATGACTAATACTGTACCAAGCATATATTTCATAGTAAAAGTCAGACATTTTAACTGAGGAAACGTCTAATAAATGAATATTTGAGGTGCTATAAAAACTATTTTCTCAATAAGTCCAGACAATTACTGACATACATGTGTTGAGGACATCGTTGACTCCACCCATATTCAAAATTAGACATTTTTACTGTCCTAATTAAGAGATATTTAAAATTAAAACTCATACATTTGAATTGAGAAAATATCTAATAAATGGATATTTGAAGTGTAATAAAAGGTATTTTCTCAATAAACCCAGACAATGAGAAAACATTGAAAAATTTGCCATTTGAAGATACAAATTCAGTTCAGAGTTTTTGCTTCATAAAATATCTTAATGTATGTGTTGAGGACATCGTTGACTCCGCCCATGCTGAAAATGTGACATTTTTACTGTCCTAATTAAACGACGTTTCAGGCAGAGAGGAGGCCAAAAGTGGATTTTGTGAAAGTAAACATAGTTTCAAAGATTTTCTTCAGAAAAGTGGCTCAGGACAGTTGCTTTCACAGTCTGATGTCATTTTCATGAATATCTGCAGCGTTCAGCACTTTACTGGCATTATCACTTTTTTATGCTCTTTTAAGAGATATTTCAAATGAAAACTCATATATTTGAATCGAGAAAATATCTAATAAATGAATATTTACTCATGATGTGATGAGCAGGACTTCAGGGTATGTGGCTGTCTTAACTTTTTATTCGAAAGGTATATTTCACCTTTTTATTCCTAAGGAGAGGTTATTACTTGCTCCTTGTTTTTGGCAAAACAGCTTCAATAAGCACAATAAAATAAATGCTTGATGAATGCACCAGTCCCAATACTCACACTGCAGTCTTGAGCACTTAGGTGTTTGTTCATGTGACGGTCAGAAAATAGGAGGGAAGTTATTCCAAACCATTTAACTCACACTCATGCATGCTTTATGTCCCACAGTCTCCTGCGTCATATCAGTCCAGTTGTTGGCTGAATAGTCCAGTTATGGTTATTGTACCTTCTGTGAATTAAGTAAAATCAGAAAGAAACCATTGAAAATGATATATGTCCCACATGTACAGTAGACCTACCTTTGCTTTATTCATTGTACTTCGTACGTTCGTTTGAATTATTTTTCTCTTTCAGTCATCCGATTGTAATACTTTGGCTGATCCTACTTATTTATTCCAACAAATCATCTGAAAACCTCTGAATCGTGTGATGTATACAGTATTTGTATTTGTGTAATGGCCTCATTCATCAAGTCTGTCTGCATCACCATCTACAGTCTACAAATCACTCATTTGAAGCGATGATTGGCACATGTTAACCAAATAATATCACGCTTATACAAATGAACAAACACACAAGTCCGCCATTCACGATCCTCTTTATTGATCCTCCACCGAGCTCGTCACGGTGCCCGGATGTTCTGGAGACCTCCGTCTCACAGCTCGCTGCACGCTGAGTCATCAGTTGTGCGTTTACAATGCAGTAGGTTAGTGTTGGCATTCATGATATAACATATAAATGGCATCAGTTGTGTAATGATCAGTAAAAAGCATGAAGAGGTGCAGGCGTATTGAGGGAGGTGTGATCATCCAACAAGTCACATCTGAAAACACAAGCGAGGTTCAGTGAGTGAGTCTGTGGACCGTTGAAGCCCGTGAAAGGTTCCAGTTCACAGAGGGGAAGAGAATGGCACTCGCACAGGTCGTCCTGAGTCTCACGCTTAACGCGCGTTATAGAAGCGAGAAGAGGGAGCCCTCTGCTTCAGCAGCAGCTTTTGATTCTCAAGGATCTCGTTCAGTTTTTCAACAACAAATCGCTGGCAGACTGAGGAAGAGTTCAGAAAGATGTCATTTAATGCATACTGGTTTATTACATGTCTATAACACAGCTCAAGTATGGTCAAATACACAATACTTCTTCATAACTGCTGGTCACGCACTGACTGCAAAGGTCGTAGTGCCCATTGTTGTAATAATGTTCTCATAATGCATATAATCATTGTTATAATTTACTATAACGTGTTCATCTAAAGTGAAAAAATATGAATTCTACAACAGTGTACATTTACTTTTTGAATTTTAAATTTGAGTGAACAGCATTTATAAAGAATTATGATCCTGGACCTTATGAGTCATTTTTATAAATGCTTCATTATGCGCATGGTTATTGGTGTGAAGAATTATGAACATTTATGATAATTATACAGTGGTATATAATATGTACACGGGCGTCATAAACAGTGTTACCAAAATAAAATATGATTTTAATAATGATGTAATAATGTGTAGATAAACAGGCATGTAACAGGAGGTTTGGACTCACTTCCTCCACTGTCAGCAGGTTGCTCAGCTGTGGAACAAGAACATCGGACGAAACATTAGTGGTCAGGAAGCATTTTGCCAGATGCCTGTAGAGCTGCATCCATATACACATGTGATCATGGTTGATGTGATCTATTTACAACATTTTATATTTACATTAAAATTGATTTCTCTTCATGGCTGTTGACAGCATTTTCAGATTTTTGGAGTTATGCAAAGAGATATCCAAAGTAAATACCTTTGACTCAAATATGTCAACAAAATGAAACAATTCATTTTTAATACAAATAAATATTCAAATATTATTTGTATTATTAATACAAATAATAATTGAAAAACTATAAAATAGTTCAAACGTAAAGTAAAAGCACATAATGTACAATATGTCATGTCAAATTTAACAGGAAGGAAATATAAAGCGTAAACCAGACGGAGACCTTTACCTGGACGCAGAGCATCTTCCAGCTTGAATCCAGAGTCATCTGGAACGAAGAACATTTTACATTCACAGATAATCGTCTTCTTGATTATTCCATACATGTTGACGTTTACTCAGTTTTGATGTTCCTCTAGTAAATATTGAGGTCAAACGTGATATATGTTGATGTGTCAGTGCTGTGTGAACAGCTTGTTCTGCTGCCCCCAAGTGGCCAAACACTCATCCTCCAACACAAGAATAAACTACTAAAAAACAACCGTCATAGCAAAATGTTGAAATTACTATTGAAAAAGCAGTAATTAAAGCAAAAACGGGAAACAATAAGGGTTGATTATAATCAATATTTGGTATTTATTATTGCTATGTTTACTTAGGTCAATATTAGTCGAACCTGAGAAACTCTTTTAAAAGTTTAATATCACAGAGTCAGTACCTGGATGAAGAGCGTCAGCCAGGTCGAATCCGAAGCCATCTAAAAAAAAATGCAAAATGTCAAATTGAAGAAAAATGAAAATAAAAAGTGTATTTACTCATACGTATTATTGGTGTTACGCTGTTTCACCTGCTACAGCAGGTGTGGGTTTAGCAGCTGCTCCTGTAAGATAGAGAGGCATGAATAGAAGGACTCACTGTCCTCACTAGTTCTCCTTGTTTGGAGAACAAGGTAAAGCAAATGCAACCCCAGCATATATGGCCTGATGAAATATTACAGCTATCCATATGAACATCCTGCTAAGTGTTAGCTTGCACTGACGCTGCTCACCTTTGCGATTGAAAAAGCCACTCAGTCCTGATTGAGAAAGACATGAAGAGTCACGACCAAACACCAGATTAACAACCATTCAGAGATCCTCTCCCTGCTTCAGTGACAGCCGCCAACATTTAGTCATGATGTCATTGTTATTGGAAAACTCAGGGTGAGTGTGCTTAAGCACGTGATGTTGGTCTGGGATAAAAGGCGCAGAACAAATATTCAACATTGAACAAATACAGTGATGAAGTAACTTTGGCTTTCTTTTCTGTGCTGATAAACAATTACTACGTTGACAATATGTGAGCTATGTATTCCCCACAATAGAGAAGATGTGAGCAGTGCGTCTGGCCTTTGAACACTCACCACTAAAACGCTTCGGTCGCTGAGCAGCTGCTTCACGGTGGAGATCTGTGAGCACAGAAACATCAAGTGCATCAATTAGTAGAACAACTGAGAATACAAGTTCCTGTTTGCTGACTGTTGCATTTGTTGTGTAGTTTATCATGTCCATCCTGGCTACAGTTTATATGAAAGATCATGAAATGTCTTCTTGTGAATGTATTATTGCTGATGTATAAAGCATTCATACATGAACAACTCATTTCTGTATTTGCCTTATGAGCAGATATTTAAAGATTTAGATATCTTGCATCAGGGACACAAAAATTGTGACACATGGCCGGATTATAAACTCCGACCCAGGCCGTCTGTGTGGCAATGAGTCTGTGGTGATTTCATCATTACTGATGTGTTAGACGCACCACTGAAACACAAGTAAAGCCTGAAGCAGCAACAGGTCTAATGTGGTGGAGTCCCTGTTGAGCTGGACTCAACCTGACTGGGCCAGTGGAGGTATGTTCGGTTCAAAGAATCCACTAGATGTCGCCGTGTCTTTACGAAGTCTCCTCAGTCCGCCCCTGTGTATATACTGTATATATACTACTAATGTTTAGTAGTAAGTAAATGTAATGTACTACTAAAGGTAATGATGCCAAAGCAAAACCTATGAACATCCACTGTTATATGTAATGTCGTTCCATTAGATGTTTGATCAAATCGAACTACTATTGTAGATTTTTTCAAAGTCACCTGTGGTAAATGTCTAGAATACATAGGTGTAAAAGTAATTGTTGTTACTATTGCCCCCTCATTTTTTTTGTCAGGAAATAAAAAAGTGAATATTTTAGTTGGCAGTAATAAAAGCCTGGGACGCTTTGTGTGAGGGAGTGGTGCTGGGATTACACCACAGTATTACACCACAGGTGTAATACTTGGGCGGCAGCAGAAATGGTGCAATGCTGAGGTGTCTGATGTGCTCATCTGTCAGTATCAGCCTCAGAAAGCCACCAGTCCTCCGCCTCATTACAGAGACCTGACTCAACCTCACGGTTGGGCCTTTTAGATCAGTGATTCTCAACTGGTGGGTCAGGGACCCGTTTTCAGTGGGTCGCGGACCCTCTTTTCAGTGGGCCTTTGCCTGACAAAAAAAAAAGTTGTGATTTTATTTTGAAGGGCATTTTTTATGCAGCAGAAATTATTCCAGCATTTATGGCACTTGTTCAGCGGTGCAGGAAAAACACCGACCAATGCGTTGTGAATCACATCACGTGATGCAGCTCAGCCAATCGAGTATTCTGACAAGTTTCCTGACTCAGTGAGATGTTCACACACCGTGACACACGGGGAGAGACGAGGACACAGAGAGCAGAGCAGGACTGTTGAAGTGTGAGATGTGAAAGTCAAATCATAGGACGATCTCCAAAAGAGAAAAAAGTCCAGAGAGACCAGAGACATTAGACTCTGACTGGACAGACTCACACTAATTTCTCTTTTTGGAAGATGAGAAAAATATAATATTGTGGCTTTTTCACTTCACCCTGAATGAACTGAGTTCAAAGCTGTAGGGCAATTCAGTGAAAATAATTTTTCTGAATTGAATTTCGTTACGTAATTAATTTTTTAATCAAGCTGTTATTTTACTTGAAATGAGAAGAACATTTATTTATGTATTTCGATGTATTATTTATAATCCATCCAGTTACATTTGAAAAATGAGAATAATATTTGTTAAAATATAATTGATGTGTACTTTCTTTAATTGATTTGACAGTTGTTTACTACACAGAGACGTTACTACTACTAGACGTCTTGAATATAGATATACCCAAATTATATATTTATACATATGGGTCCCAGCTTGTCATGAAGGGGTGATGGTGGGTCCCGCAGCCAGACCAGTTGAGAACCACTGTTTTAGATCATGCATATATTCCCCACATTAACATGGACAGGCCCGACTTCCTCTGTCCACTGAGTGTTTCATTAAGATCTACTTGTATGATTCTGAACAGGCCACTCACCATTATCATTGGGGGCTTCGGAGAGGTCCGATCCTGTAAGATGAGGAACACATCAGGTTATCATGAGTAGCACCAGTCGGAGCGACAGGAAAACAGTCTCCAACAGAATTCCCCCATGTTTTAGTGACCTTTGTTAGAAGCTACAGTGACCAGCTGCTTTTGGTCATTACTGAGCTTCAAATATTGGAAATATTGGAGCGCCTTGTAGCCGAGCGGTCGATTCCGGCCTTCTTCTCTAAAACAAAGTGTGCACTGTTTGTGAGATGATGTGTCTTCAGCGGAGAAGTCATCCAATGATGCACTTTGAGTCAAACTCCAAACTCCTGACATGTGCTTTAAAGATCAAACAAGCATAGTTGAACACCAACGAACACTTATCATCCACATGTCTCCTCATGTCTTGTGTTTTATTCCGATTTGATTTCACCTCCTTTGTTCTTATCTTCTCTCAGGGAATGAAGATCCGGTCAAAGGATTATCGGAAACATGGACGAGAGGTTCTGACCCAGAACCCAGGTTCTGGCCCACCTCGTCCCACTCGTGATAAGACCATTAACCAGTACAAGTGTCAGTCTGGAAAACCACAGCTTAGCTCTCCTAACTGATGGTTATTTTGTTCAGTATCTTACCTTTTGCAGTCACTGTTCCAGTAACCAGAAGTAGAAGGACAGCGAGCCTCAAACCAGACTTCATTTTCACTGTATCTGTCCTCTCGCAGCAGCACAGCACTGTAGACGAGCTGTACCTGCACACCAGACTCCTGCCTTTTAAAGAGCAGATGGGTGTGGAGCTCTGAAGGAGACCTTACGAAAGATATATTGCAAAATACTTTTCTTAACGAACCTGACGAAAACAGAATAATTAGTGGTATGACTCCCATCAGTAATGACTTCTGTCAGCCTCCCTGTGGTCACTTTACACCTCTTGTGTTATGATTCATCATTATCATGTAATATTCAGTAATGTGCGTGTCATCTTTTTCCAGTTTATCTGTTCATTCTTTATTTCTTTGAAATTCATATAGCACTTTTCCAAATCAATAAAAATGAGCTAAACAATAATAAAGTATGTAACTAAAACACTTAACTGAGTACATCCCATGTCCTTCAGGAGCAGCTAACTGTTAACTTCTATATTTACCCAGCATCCATTGCAATGGGCGTGTTGGTCTCAGCTGATGAAAATGCCTCTTGACAGAATTGGCCTTTAACCTGGTATATATATATACATCTCAGCTCACTTTTCCAACATGTAATCATAAAAAATAATTGAATTCTTTGGTTTCAAGTGTGATTTTGGGGGGCACTGATTTTTCAGAAAAGGAATGACAGAAAAAAAAGGTGGGAGGTGTATGGAGCTAAATCCAGGTCAAAAGTTCCGTTCACTTGAAAAAAAAATGTGAACCTGAAAGTCCAAAAATACAGCAATGTATTCAAAATAAAAATAAGTGAATGAAAAGTTTTTTTGGGTTGAATATAATTTTGATTCAGTTCTGGAATTTTTTCGAATACATTTTTTTTTTCAGTTTTCACATTCATATATATTTTGATATTTGAGTTCTTATATTTTTCAGTTTCAGATTTTATATTTTCAGATTCAAATCTTTTTTTTTTGGGTTTCAAATCTTTTTTTCACGTTCAGGTTTTTTTTTCAGTTCAGGTTTTTTTTTCAGTTCAGGTCGTTTTTTTCAGTTCAGACTTTTGACCCAGATCTAACGTGGGGGGCGTGGTATCAACTGAGAGGGGCGTGTCATCATGAGTGACAGCATAACAACGAGGGCTGAGGAGTTCCTCAACCACGTTGCCTTCAGGTAACGTGGGCACCGCGAGAATTATGATTAAACACTTTCTATTCACCATATTCACGTGATTGAAAGTTAAAAAAATGACGCTAGTGCCAAAATTCTGTTTAGCAAGCTGTTTTAGCCTCTACTTGGGACGAATCACAGTAAAAGAGCAATAAACTATGCCATATTGGGCCGTTCAACTACCACACTTAATGTCTGACGTTTCGCACTTCCACACACCACTGTGAACGCAGCGTAGTATCCTTGTGATGGCGTCCACTCCACCTGGACCGCCTGCTGGCGCCAGCGCGCAGGGAAGAAATCGAATACATTTTTTTACAGATACTAGAAATTATCCTAAATATTACAATGATGATTGTAAGATAGCGTCATACATAAAGGGAGACGATTTATTTAAGTGGGGATTTCGCCAAAGCTATAAATTAAGCAACTAGCTGAATGCTGTTAGCTTGTGTTTGTGAATTGTTCCCTCCTTACACTGACCAGCTCAAGTCCTTCAATGTGTGTTGTCTTTCGTAACAGAATGTCGACTATAATTCGACAGTGGCTGCAGCTGCACAGAGCCTTATAAATGTGCTCGCACAGAACCTCTCTCAGGGACAGCAAGAGCAAGGAAGAACGCAGCAAGAGCCATCATCTTCTGTAGAACAGGACATGGCCAGGTTTTAGTTTTTATGGAATTTCATTTTTCATGTTAATTTAATGGTAGTTTGACAAGTTCATATGTATATTCATCATATTTTAATCAAATTGTTTTTTTTAAATCATGTAGATCTTTCCCTGGGTTTTTCACAAGAAAAGTTAACCGTGGAAAGCGAATGATGCCGAGTCTAAAGACCTGTGGCACAGCATCCACAAAGACCTGGAGGCCTTTTAGTTTCTATGCATACCTGTTGAACATTAATGCAGAGACAACCCCAACCTCCTCTGAAGAGTTTGACCTTGCCCAGGCAGGACTTGGAAAAAGACATCTCAACATGTACAGGGATATGGGCCATGAAGAGGTATTTCATAAAGAAAACGTACTAGTTACAAATTGCACAATTGTTTATATTTGAAACATGCAACTTCATCCTCGTGTTTGGCTTTTCTTCAAGCATGTAGACATCACTTAGTCCCTATGTTATTGTTCTTTTAGTTCTTCAGACGACTACAAGATGAGTATCCTAAGATGCAGGGGCTGACAGGAGGATGGCTACTCTACAAGGCTGCAGGTAGAGAAAACTTGTTATATAAATTCCATTGTAATACATTGCCATTCAAATAAGTAACCCAAACAAACACAACTGATCTAAACAATGTTGCATTTACAGGTGGGCAGGGTAAAAGGAGACTGATAATGATTCCTCCTGATTCTCATGGATACACTGGGACCCTAATTCGCAGTGTTAC
This sequence comes from Melanostigma gelatinosum, assembly GCF_949748355.1. Taxonomy (NCBI): domain Eukaryota; kingdom Metazoa; phylum Chordata; class Actinopteri; order Perciformes; family Zoarcidae; genus Melanostigma; species Melanostigma gelatinosum. Next base: position 391,336 of record NC_136657.1, on the reverse strand, counting down.
AGGGTCAGGGAGAAACGCCCTGTTTATTGTGCCTCTGCAACATGAGTTTGATGTAAATCCATTACCTCCAGATGCCATTGAATTCAAAAGTATGCCAAAAGCACAATGCCAAACGTGCAAAGTGAGTTTCCCTTTGCAGATTTTGGCCCTCCATGTTCAAGAGTTAGTTTAGTTCATTTTAGTAATGTGTATTGATAATCTAAATCTGCAAAGTAACCAGTAACTAAAGCTCTCAATGAATGTTGTGGAGTAAAACGTACAAGATTTCCCTCTGAAATAGTTGAGTAGAAGTATAAAGTAGCATGGAATGCAAATACTGAAGTAAAGTAAAAGTACTTTTAAATAGTACTTAAGTGAAGTTAGTAAATGAAATTAGTTACACTCCACAACTGCATAGACATTATACATACAAATGAGAATTGTTTTTCCTAAACCTCTAGTTCTTAATGAGAACTTTTACAAAGGCCAATCTATATCTCCATTCTATGTAAAAAGACTTAATGTTAACACAGAATGCCATTTATAACCATTGTGGTTGGCCGAAATAGTCGAATATCTCTAAACCTCAGGAAATCACACACATTTGATTACATTTGTTTTGGATCAGCTGTTCTTCTGTGACCGAGAGTACCTCTGTTTATTTCACTTCTTTAAATCTAAAGACCTGCATTGCAGTAAAAAAGGAAAACTACATTTTAAACTGTCGCATAACTTTATTTTTTTCTTCTCTTTGCTTCATAGCTGAAGATCATGAAGAGGACGAAGACGGCCCACGGTCCATCACACCTGCAAGGTTTCTGCAGTGGATCACGGGCCAAGGTCACATCCCACTTCTCCCATCCGAGAAGAAGGATTTTGCTGTGATGCTCAGATTTAACCACGACTGCAGTGCAGACTTTGGGCATCACAGCATCTGTTACCCTATCGTCTCAGCATGTACAAAGACAATTGCACTACCCGTACGACATATGAGGTCATATGTCGAGTTCAAAAAGGTTATGATGGAGGCTTTTCATCTCGGGCAGGAATTTCACAATGTGTAGACAATTGTCTCTCTCTACCCTCCATTTTTTTTTTTTTTGCCTCCGTTCATGTTTAGCAAAAACTGCTGTTTTAATACTCTCATGTTCTGAGAAAAGAAATGTATTTAATTGTAATATTTAAAAATACTTGTTTTGAAAAATGAGTTCCGTACACACAAAAATTGTGTTGACTGTTTATAAAAGAGAACAAAATGTTAAGGTTTGGAATTAAAAAAAAGATTTTATACGATTTATTCTTCTTTTTCTTTTTACATGTGGCTTCACTGTTGCCAGTCACAACAAATACAAATTTAAAACACATTCATTGTATACTTGTTAAAGGGGTAAAACCCTTGAAACACAACGTTTGCATTTATGATACATGAGTTAGTACACAGTTCAATACAGCTAAATAAATGTCTCGCCGTAGGACTCAGATGGTCTAGCAACATCAATAGCGGCCCTAAGGCGTGCCATATCCTCCTCACATAGGGGACATGCAATGGGTGGAAGAATCACTCCAGAACTGGTCGCATTTTGCTCACTGGCACTGTGCAGCTGCAGCCACTGTCGAATTATAGTCGACATTCTGTTACGAAAGACAACACACATTGAAGGACTTGAGCTGGTCAGTGTAAGGAGGGAACAATTCACAAACACAAGCTAACAGCATTCAGCTAGTTGCTTCATTTCTAGCTTTGGCGAAATCCCCACTTAAATAAATCTTCTCCCTTTATGTATGACGCTATCTTACAATCATCATTGTAATATTTAGGATAATTTCTAGTATCTGTAAAAAAATGTATTCGATTTCTTACCTGCGCGCTGGCGCCAGCAGGCGGTCCAGGTGGAGCGGACGCCATCGCTGCGTTCACAGTGATGTGTGGAAGTGCGAAATGTCAGATATTAAGTGTGGTAGTTGAACGGCCCAATATGGCATAGTTTATTGCTCTTTTACTGTGATTCGTCCCAAGTAGAGGCTAAAACAGCTTGCTAAACAGAATTTTGGCACTAGCGTCATTTTTTAAACTTTCAATCACGTGAATATGGTGTATAGAAAGTGTTGAATCATAATTCTCGCGGTGCCCACGTTACCTGAAGGCAACGTGGTTGAGGAACTCCTCAGCCCTCGTTGTTATGCTGTCACTCATGATGACACGCCCCTCTCAGTTGATACCACGCCCCCCACGTTAGATCTGGGTCAAAAGTCTGAACTGAAAAAAACGACCTGAACTGAAAAAAAAACCTGAACGTGAAAAAAAGATTTGAAACCCAAAAAAAAAAGATTTGAATCTGAAAATATAAAATCTGAAACTGAAAAATATAAGAACTCAAATATCAAAATATATATGAACGTGAAAACTGAAAAAAAAAATGTATTCGAAAAAATTCCAGAACTGAATCAAAATTATATTCAACCCAAAAAAACTTTTCATTCACTTATTTTTATTTTGAATACATTGCTGTATTTTTGGACATTTGTTGAGAAAATATTCCTTTTAAGGTGTAATAGGTTACACCTTCTACTGTTTGCAATTAGTAGGGATAAGATAGCTTTAATTGGCAACTAGTTTATATGCAGCTTAATTAAACACTAGCTTATTTGCAGTTTTAATAACCATTAGCTTATGCAGCTCTATTAATCACTTATACAGTGCTCACAACACAGCAAGGCCAGAGAGAAGCAGGTGAAAGGTTACTGATTTAACTGCGCCACAAGGAATAGGCCGCCATCTTTAAATAGATAAGGGAGGAACAATAGATAGTGAGATACAGGGACATCGCCCCAGCAGACTCCCCTCTTTACACAACCTCTCGCCTCAAAATCTCACTACACACTGATGGAAACCAACGCCTATTGGGAGGGGCCAAGGTGAATGGACATTCACGGCTTCCAACCAGGTGTCATAACGTAAAAACGTGCCACGCCTGCATCTTTGACTTTGGCCAATGTGTATCAAGGGGGCGGACCCCCTATATTAAGGGTCACGCTGAGGTGTTCAAGCGTGTCTTATGGTGGACCTCTGAGAGGGAAATCATTAGAGCCCATGCATGTTTAATTGTGGTGGCTGAATAACTCTGTTGATAAATAAATCTATTGCTTTGATATTACTATACGCCTCTGAGAGCTTCTGTTTCATTCTTAAACCTGCTCTAAGTGTGAAAGATAGCTTTATTTTCACAACACTTTCAGGTTCACATTTTTTTTCAAGTGAACGAAACTTTTGACCTGGATTTAGCTCCATAGAGGTGCTTATATATTACTTGATAATTCAATTAGTTTCACATGAATACGTCCTGCATTTCACATATTTAACAGCTGTTCTGTCTTTTTTTATTAAAATCTATTTTTCTTTCTTTTATTTTGTTCGAAAATTGACATGTTTGATGAGAATAGAACTATTTTAAAAACATGTTGCCAATAAACCCCAAAGCCCATATCCTGGAGTTGATGACAGCTTTTATAATATTGTTGTTCTCATCCTAACGTGGAGAAGACCGTTTTCATTGACTCGTCGTCGGTCTTTATCTTTCATTCAGTTAAATTGCGGAAGACCCCAACTCCTCTGCAGACGTCAGACAGACTTCGCCGCCGTGTGCGCGCGTGCCCGCAGCCTCCCCGACACCGGCAGCGCGTGCAGAACGGAGGATCCCCTCAGCCCTGACATGCAGTCCCTCATCTCTCCCGTGTCCAAGGCGATCCTGGTGGCTCTCTTCATCTTCGCCATCCTGCTCATCCTCTACGTGATCCTGTGGTACATCTGCCGGGACGTGGACGGTGACCACGGAATCTGACGGACTGAAGGACACCCAGGAGCCCAGGGAGAGCAGGGTGACCCTGACCGCCGAGCGCACCTTCAGGTGATCCCCTCTTTGGTTACTTAACCGCGGTCGGGAGTGGGCTCTGATTGATTTGTTCAACATGTTGCACCAACTGAGCTGCAGTCAGTTAGAGGATGAGAGAGCAGATTGTTCCGTGTTTATTGGGATTCATGGCTCATCTTGCATGGTTATTCATTTGAAGCCCTTTTTAAAAAGCTTTGATGTTAAATTGAGGATTTACTGAAAGCAGAATGAGTCTAGACACAATTAATAGTTTCAGAAGTCATTTTATGCCATTAACAGGGATATTTGTAGCTGAAAGCTTATGGACCAGACGGAGGTCAAAGATGTGACTTTTCTTATGATCTTGATGTCTCATTGCTTCCATTGTTGGAGATGATGACAGAATCATTATAGTTAGTGAGGACACGCCATGTATTCTCTGTGTTAGCTCCATAGGGCTGTAAGATCATTACACTTCAGTGTATGACGTTTGATAATCGAGTATTGATTTAAAAAAAAGATTCTGAATTGTTTAAATGTGTGATGAACGCAGATCCCAGTGTTCAGATTGCATACAAACGTGTAATCAGATGTTGTGCATATGGTGGTGTGGTCTATGACAGTTTTCCTAGAATAAGATTTTAAAAGTTGCAATATATTGCCTTGCTTACAGTATTGCAATATATTGAATGGTAACCCCTATCATGATACGCATCACCAGATTCTTGCCATTTATAGAAGAAAGCACAACATATTAGGGTGGTCTTCCTGATGATTTACCTGGATTCCCGTCATCACTGAACTTAATGTCCTAATTCTTTGTAGATATGGTGTTATTATATTTCACACTTCCTGATTTCAGGAGCTTGCAGACTGTTTTTATGAACTCTATCCATGTTGACGTCTGTTAGGCTGAGACATATCTCTGTATCTCAGCTCATGCAGCACTCGCTGTCTGCTGCGTGAGCCAGCAGCAGTTTAAGAGGAAGCTGATGTGGCCGGTTGTGCTGTTAATGGTTCAGCTTTCTGCTGCCTGTGTGATTGATTCCTCAGCCTTTACTAACTGATATTACAGCTGAGTCTCTTGGACACACTGAACCACTGTGCTTCAGAAAACCCTGATCGTCATCATAGATTTGTTTGTCTCGTGTCTTTCTTACTCAATGAAACACGATAGTTCAAAGCATACCTTTGGAGATGTGAATAGAAATGAGAGGACAGTTGTGTTGCGCACAGATATGACAAGGTGATATACTTCATTTATGTTCCAGGTGGAGTGTGGAGCTGAGATCTCGGCTGCGGTCCAATAGTCCAAAAAGTGACGTGCTAGTCTTTTCTCACAACAATTGGAACTCGTCCATGTACCCTGAATTACGTTTCCATTTTTTATACAAATTTCTACAACTCCGCACGTCTGTAATGCATAACAAACATACTGTGGTGAAGCCTGACCGGAGTGGCTTCTGAAGTGGTAGGAGGCAGACACGAGAGACTTTGTTCCAATATCAAAAAGGTGTTTTATCTACAAAAGTGCCCTCTACAACAACTTGAACACAGTGACAGTTTCCCCTCACACGCCTTCCTCGTGTTACTGATCACATGGAGACGTACACGTACGTGCACGTCCCCACACACACACACAGGTGACCCTTTGTCCCAGTTCTGTCTCAACATGGGAGCGTGCAGGACAAGTGGGCGGACCGGCTGAACGAGTCTGTTCAGAGGACAAAGTCTCTCCTCCAGAGCCTCACACAGAGGCAGACGACACATCACAGATTGATATATCACAGATTAATATATCACGGATTGATATATCACGGATCCAGAGACGTGACGGAGATGTCGGAGATGTCGGAGAAGAAAGCCGTCTTGTTCAACTTCTGGGGAGTGGTGGTCTCGTGCAGGCCTCGTGCAGTTCTCCAGAAGCTGGAGGAGTTGCACAAGCTGCCAGGGTGAGAAGAGAGACTGTTACGCAACAAGTCAGTGGAACAACACAAGCATTGAAGCTTGTTATTCCTCTTATGAACTGCATTCTAACGATGTGTCACAGCAGGACATCCCGTCGCTGTGTCACATGTTTCTGTACATCCTTGTTGAAATGAGTGCGTGTGTTTCAGTGCGTTACTCGTGTGAACACGTCGGGAACATGTTCAGTGAGGCGGCTTCACGCTGTGCAAAGCTTCATGACGTGTTCCAGCGTTTCTCATGGAACTCCTGATGAGCTCAGTCACTGCAGAGATGTTCAGTTCATTCTGAACACTCGTTAGTCTTCAGTGATTGATGAATCAGCTCCGTCTGCTGATTGGAAATGATCCAATAATGTTGTGCCCCGCTGAGACCTATTGAATCCTTCCAGTTGAATTCATGTCTCCACTGAGCCTCCCGATAGACGTATTCATGTCGGTGGGCGTGTCTCTTGCTTTGCAGCGGTTTCCTGTCCGGAGTGGCGTCCCTGAAGGACGGAGCCATGAGCCGGGCGGAGAGAGGCCAGCTCACCCTTTCTCAGGTGGGTGACGTCACGAGTCTCTGACCTTCACTGAGTATTTTCCCGCCTCCTTCATCCTTGAAACCTGTGTGCAGATGATCCCGGCCTTGGAGGCGGAGTGCGTGAAGGAGGCCGGGGTCAAAGGTGTGACTCTGCCGTCTGATTGGTCAGCGAGACGCCTGCTGGAGGAGCTCAGAGAGGCGATGATGGACGTCCAACCGGCCGTGCTGAAGACAGCTGCCAGTCTGCGTCACAGTGGTACAAACGTGCATCAGTAGATCTGTTCACACCTGCATTCTCTCTAGTGGCCACCAGGGGGCGACTCCTCTGGTTGTATAGAAGTCTATAGAAAATGACTCTACTTCTCTCTTGATTTATTACCTCAGTAAACATTGTAAACATGAGTTTATGTCTCAATCTCTAGTTTCAAGTCTTCTTCAGTACAGCATGATGTTCATTTAGTACATTATGGTCCATTTAGAGTCACACAGACCATAATTGGAGATAAACCTGAGCTGAATTTCAGGAGCAGGACCACACCTCAGCCACTCTCCCACTTCCGCCCACACTCCTATAACTACCTCCCCACTCTAAGCCTCGGCACACTCGCGTTTCCTGCACTCACAACCTGAACACCACGCAGAGGACGCCGCCAAGCGCATCGAGAGGGTCCGGGCAGCCAAACCCGTGATCTCCACCTCGCCGACCAGCTGCATCCACCCGCCAGCATCTGACAATACGAAGAGTCGGACTCACGGCCGTCCTCCTTCAACTCACATCTCGGTGGCAGAGGGAGACCCGCTACCTCCAGACGTAGACAACGGAAACGTAAATCCAGCTCTCTCCTTCTTCGCTCGCTCCAGACCAGCTCCGACGACTCTGGCTACCCGGCACGCAGCGCTCAAAGACGCCGCCACCCCTCCACGCTCCAGCCAGGTCCCCCATCGAAGACGCACCAGCTGATCTCCAACTGGACCACAGTCCGCCTGCTAAGAGCATCGAAGCAACAAAGAAAACCGTGCAAACTCCTCACAACTTTCCCAAAGTCACGTGAGGAAAAAACAAACAACACAAACGTACCGACATCCAAACACACCGGCGTGACGCCAACGACCGTGACGCCACCACGCACCCCGAAGCTCCGCCCCCCAACCCACAAAGTTCCGGGTTGCCAGGTCTTCTTTCCTCTGTCCCCCCCTCTAAGCTGTCCCTTTACTGTTCTCTTACACCACCTTTATTCTGCCGTACCCAGGCACCGGGTTGCCAGGTTCCCTCTCCCCTGTCCCCCTCCCCCATCCCGCTTTTCCTACTACGCACGCTCTTCCCACCATGCAGATTCCTGGCACCGGGTTGCTGCCAAGCAGATGCCAAGTCCTTTCCCCTCATGCTATGAAATCGGACCAATAGTAGCCACAGCATCACGTGGGACCGCGGATGGCCCAGCAGTCCATCCCTTAAACTCCTGACAACCAGCAGCCGGTTACCCAATCATCAAATGATGCTGCGACACCCGTCCGCCAAGGGCGCGTCCTCGATGCAGCTCACGTCCGGGCCACCGCAATGCCATGGCTTTCTCATTCCCATTCCAGGAGTTCAGCCCTCCTGCAGACACCCGTCCAACATCGGTTCGGCCACATCCAACACCGTCTTTAGACCCACAAATCCTCACTCGATCTTGCCGACCAGCGCAGGCTTATTTTGGGGGTTCTGCAAGGCCCGGGAGCCGCAGTGGATCCTCAGTTAAGCCTCTCCCAAACCGCATCAGGCTAAATCTCCACCAACCATTCCTCACACTCCAAACAACCGACGAAGGCTCGCTCCGGCCGAGGTGGGGGCCTAAGCGAGTGAAAGCAGGGGATGCTTTAGGGCGGGGCTACACGCTGATTGACAGGTCTCTACCTCGGCGTCACTGCTCCTCAGTCCAAATATGGTCACTTCCTATTCACTGGCTGCCAAAAGCCAAAATGGCGACGGCTACGTCCACTTCCTTTATTCAGTCTGAGGAGGAAACACACACACATGCACAAGTAAAGTCCAACGTTCAGCACTTGTGCTCGTAGTTTGATTTATTCTCAAAAGTTCAACTTTCATCTTGAAGATCAAGTTTCTTCGAGTCTTTATTGTGAACAGTGCAGCAGCGTTTGTGTTCTTCTTCTTGTCCCTCACGCTGCTCCGTAGCACATGAAGAAGAGAGGCCGGTGGCTTCAGGCTGGTAAACTTCCTTCCGTCCCATCAGGGTTACTGACAGCCGTCCTGGCCAATCACTGGCTAGATGACGCCGCCGCTGGAGGCGGTCCGGCCCGCCTCCTCTCTCAGCTGGGGGCCCACTTTGACCTGGTCCTCCAGTCCTGCCGCTCAGGTCACAGGGTCCCAGAGCCCGCCGCGTTCCGCTCTGCTCTGCAGCACCTGGGAGTGACATCACAGCAGGTAGACCCCGGCACAGCGGCGGCGTTTAGACGTGTGTGTGAGCGCTCAGCACCGTCACCCTGTGGGTGTCATTTCAGGCTCTGTGGCTGGATGCGGATGAGGAAGGTGTGGCGGCCGCAGAGGGAGCCGGGATGAAGGCCATCTTGGTGGAGAACCTGGAGGACGCTCTGAACAAAGTGGCCAGCTTCACTGGAGTTCAGGTGTGGACCGGAGCTCTTCTGGAACGTGGATGGAAGTCATGGTTTGGATGACACAAGTCCTCCCATGTGTGTGTGTGTGTGTGTGTGTGTGTTTCAGGCGGTGGGAGCAGAGAGTCCTCCACCATCCTGCAGCCCTGATGACGTGTCGCATGGATACGTCTCCATCAGGGTAACACAGTCCCAGCACACGATGGAGCGCACTGTGCAGTGTGCTGCACACATGTAGGAGGAGGCAGCATGCACACTGCCCTCTACACTCAATGCTTCATAGAGGCTGCGGAGGAATGTGACACCGCTCAGATGATGGAGTCATGATGGATGATGGATTCTGTGAGATTATTCTGAAGAACTGTGTGTGTGTGTGTGTGTGTGTGTGTCTCAGCCTGGTGTGAGGACTCATTACGTGGAGATGGGTTCAGGTCCTCCAGTGGTTCTGTGTCACGGCTTCCCTGAGAGCTGGTTCTCCTGGAGGTACCAGGTAACAACCTGCTGACAACCAGGAGCACAACGATGAAGCTCCCCGAGTCACAGTGACCATCACCTCCTCTCTCCCCCCTCTCTCTCCTCTCTCTCTCCTCTCTCTCTCCCCCCTCTCCCCCCTCCCCCCCCCCCCTAGATCCCGGCCCTGGCAGCAGCAGGGTTCAGGGTGCTGGCTCTGGACATGAAGGGCTACGGAGGCTCCACAGCGCCTCCAGGTGATCGTCCAATCACAGAGCAGTTGATTCACAATGTTCCATCTCAGTGAAAGAGATTGAGAGTGAAGCTCAAGTAGAGAGTTGAATAGTGAACCAGTGAACTCTGACCTGAAGACGTTTGTGTGTTTCTCCTCCGACAGACGTAGAAGAATATTCTCAGGAGCAGCTCTGTAAGGTACGACACACACTGCACGAAGTACAAGTACACACTTCATCAAGTACAAGTACACAAGTATTCAAAGACACACATGAGGAGTCAGGATGAAACGTTCTGGTGAAGTACAATAAAGCTTCTTCACTTCATAAAGATCTGTATCGATTCATAGACGCACTTGTTATTGTGACACCAATGCAGCTTCATGTCCATCATAAAGCATAAAGACATACATTTAATACATGCAGCAAGTTTATTTGTACAGCACATTTCAACAACAAGGTAATTCAAAGTGCTTCACATAAAACCATTAAAAGCATCAAAACATAAGGCAAAAGAAAAGGAGATTTAAAAACAATTAAAAAACAGTGTAAGAAATAAAATGCAGTAGTAAAATGCAGAAATGCAGGAAATTGATTAATATATGAATTGAATGTGGTTCAATTAAAGGCAGCAGCAAACAGAAAGGTCTTCAATCTTGATTTAAATGAGCTGAGGGTCTCAGCAGACCTGCAGCTTTCTGGGACTTTGTTCCAGATATGTGGAGCAGAAAAACTGAACGCTGCTTCTCCATGTTTAGTTCTGACTCTGGGAACAGATAGTAGACCGGTCCCAGACGACCTGAGGGGTCGGGATGGTTCATAAGGTAGCAGCAGATCAGAGATGTATTTTGGCCCGAAACCATTCAGTGCTTTAGAAACCAACAGCAGGATTTTAAAGTCAATTCTTTGTTGGACAGGAAGCCAGTGCAAAGACATCAGAACTGGAGTGATGTGATCCACCCTCCTGGTCTTAGTGAGGACTCGAGCTGCAGCGTTCTGAATCAGCTGCAGCTTTCTGACGGACTTTTTACAGAGACCTGTAAACACACCATTACAGTAGTCCAGTCTGCTGAAGATAAATGCATGGACAAGTTTTTCCAAATCCTGTTGAGACATAAATCCTCTAATCCTTGATATATTCTTCAGGTGATAATAGGCTGATTTTGTAATTGTCTTGATATGGCTGTTCAGGTTGAGGTCTGAATCCATAACTACACCTAGATTTCTGGCTTGGTTTGTGGGTTTTAACATCAGTGACTGAAGCTGAGCGGTGATTTTCAATTGTTCGTCCTTGGTACCAAAAACAATTACTTCTGTTTTATCTGTTTAATTGAAGAAAATTCTGGCACATCCAGTTGTTGATTTGTTTAATGCAGTTACCCAGCCCTTGTATGGGATTATAGTCCCCTGCTGACATAGTTATGTCGATTTGTGTGTCGTCTGCATAATTATGATAACACACTTTGTTGTTTTCCATAATCTGAGCTAATGGAAGCATGTAGATGTTGAACAGAAGAGGCCCCAGTATTGAACCTTGGGGAACACCACATGCCATTTTAGTCAGCTCTGATGTGTAATGAGCCACAGACACAAAGTATTCTCGGTCCTTCAAGTAGGATTCAAACCAGCTAAGTGCTGTGCCAGAGAGTCCCACCCAGAATATACACATATATATATATATAATATAAATATATATACACGCTGTTGTACTCATCCAGTGATGTTAATAATAATAATATGAATGTTTTCTTCAGGATTTAATCACATTTCTGGACAGAATGGTGAGTAAGTGACTCACTGATGAATATGAAGTATAAAGTTGTGATCGGTCCATGAACAGAAGTACTACCTGATGCTGGTACTTGTACTTGTACTCCATGTCGTGTCTCTGCAGGCGATCCCTCAGGTCACCCTGGTGGGTCACGACTGGGGCGGCGCCCTGGTGTGGAGCATGGCTCAGTACTTCCCTGAGAGAGTCAGGTACACACACAGTACTTCATCTATATATATATGTGTGTATATATGTGTGTATAGTAGTACAAGGTGCTGGTTGTTGTGTGTGCAGGGCTGCAGCGTCACTGAACACTCCTCTGTTCTCTGTGGACCCGTCAGTGAGTCCTGCTGACAAACTCAAGAATGTTCCCGTCTTTGATTACCAGCTGTACTTCCAAACACCTGTGAGTCTGTATACAGCGTGTACTTCTACTGCACTCCACCTCAGAGGTATTCATTGTACAGGACTTGTATATAAAGGAGTTTAAAACATGTGTGTGTGTGTGTGTGTGTGTCAGGGCGTAGCAGAGGCCGAGCTGGAGGAAGACTTGGAGAGAACGTTCAACATCTTCTTCTCCAGCAGCGCTGAAGCGGTGAGGAGACTCACACACGAGGAACACGAGTCACGTGATCACTGAAGATATGAAACACGACAATAAACACGTTTGTCTCTCAGGAGAAGCGTCCGGCTGTCAGCACCAGAGGAGTCTGTGCTCGAGGTGAAGCATGAACACATACATGTTACATATACACACGTATAACACACACAGTCCTGACTGTGTGTGTGTGTGTGCGTGTGTGTGTGTGTGTGTGTGTGTCTGTGTGCGTGTCTGTGTGTGTGTGTGTGTAGGTGGTCTGTTCGTGGGTCTCCCGCAGGAGATAAAGTGCAGCTGCATGCTGACGGAGGCCGACCTGCAGTTCTACGTCAGCCAGTACGAAGAGCGAGGCTTCAGGTCAGAGGTCACTGTCACCTAAAGTCAACCCTCACACATCTGAACACATCTGCTCTGTAAGAACCGAGCACGTGAGGAACCAGAACCAGACTCTGAGAGGACTTCTGTCCACGTCAACTGTTCATCAGCAGTCTGTGTCTGTGTGACGTTAAACTACATTGTTTCAGTTTCATCACCTGATGTTTCAGAATAAAGTACAAAGGGACTCGAGTGAGAGTTGTGGTGGACATGTTGTCCCACAAAGGGACTCGTGTGAGAGTTGTGGTGGACATGTCCCACAAAGGGACTCGTGTGAGAGTTGTGGTGGACATGTTGTCCCACAAAGGGACTCGTGTGAGAGTTGTGGTGGACATGATGTCCCACAAAGGGACTCGAGTGAGAGTTGTGAGGACATGATGTCCCACAAAGGGACTCGTGTGAGAGTTGTGGTGGACATGATGTCCCACAAAGGGACTCGTGTGAGAGTTGTGGTGGACATGATGTCCCACAAAGGGACTCGTGTGAGAGTTGTGGTGGACATGTTGTCCCACAAAGGGACTCGTGTGAGAGTTGTGGTGGACATGTTGTCCCACAAAGGGACTCGTGTGAGAGTTGTGGTGGACATGATGTCCCACAAAGGGACTCGTGAGAGAGTTGTGGTGCAGAGACCTTCACGTGTCTTCACAGCGAGTCCTTCTGCTGCTCTGCTCCACAGGAGGCCGTTGAACTGGTACCGGAACATGGAGGCCAACTGGAGGTGGACGTGTTCTCGTCCCGCTGGGAAGGTTCGTCTCTCACACACACACACACACACACACACACACACACACACACACACACAGAGATATAAATACACGTGTGTGTGTGTGTGTGTGCGTGTCAGCTGCTGATGCCGACTCTGATGGTGACGGCCGGTAAAGACCAGGTGCTGCTGCCGGTCTTCTCCAAAGGAATGGAGGACAAGGTGAGGAAAACAAACCCCCCAAAGAACGACTGATCCCAACGTTGTGATGGTAGATTATATTAAATATGGATTATTGTAAATGACTGCAGATGCTGAACCTGAGCAGAGCCCACCTGCAGGAGTGTGGACACTGGACTCAGATGGAGAGGCCGGAGGAGACCAACAGCATCCTGATCTCATGGCTCAAAGGAGCCCTGAAGGAGGCCGGAGGCGTCAACGTGGCCCCCAAACTGTGAGGGGGCGGAGCCAGACACCATGATGACACGAAGTCATCAACATATTAGAAAGAAGATAAATCATTCTGAATGCTACGTTGAGCTGCTTTAGACTGTCGATCAGACAAGTGAACCATTCATGTGATCTTTAAAGGAAAGAATCATCAATAAGTCAGATATGAACTCCAGATGTTTACATGTGGAGGAGACGACATGAACACACGAGACACAGACCAGAAGGACTCACATGGTGGATTCTGACTCACTCAATGAGAGAAACACAGAAAACGGCTCCGAGATCACTTTATTTGTAAAGTGGAGATTTGACAACTGTCACAATAAAACTCTGTTAAACTCTTTGTTTGATTCTGGAGACATTCCATCGGTCTGGAGACAAAGATGAAGGTTTGTGTGAACTTCTACTGAAACAACGACGTCATGAAGCGTTTGATGGTGAGCTGTTAGCTTAGCATTATGTAGCATTTATCTTTGGGTAAAAACAGTGATTAAATATGCAGCACACGGACAGAGTCTAAATGTTTTGACAATATATTTTATAATGTAGAGTTTATCTTGAAACTTAAATTTTCACGTAAATATTATAAACTTTTCTCTAAAAAATGACGAATATTTAAAATTATTATGACTTCATGCTGAACAATCGTGGAAAAAATATATTAAAAAGTCAAAGTAGACATTTAGATGAAATGTCTAATATTAGCCAAGAAAAACCCAAATAGGATCTCTTCATCTCATAACCGTCTTGTTGAACTCCTGCACAGTGTCGCCCTCCTGTGGTCACGAGGAGAAGTGTTCACAGCTTCTTCCAGGCCGGCATGATGTGCTCGTAGGCCTGCATCACTGCTCTTGTCGTCCTCTTGTTGTTTGTGTTTCTTGTCTTGTAATTAAATCATAAATAACAATGGAAGCCACCGCCGGAGCACAACTCTGCAGCGTGGCGCTGATGCTGAACAGCAGCTTTAAACAGTCTCACGGTTCATGAACACAACAGCTGCAGAAGAAGACACAGGTGAACGCTGCAGACACGGCTAGCTGTGTTAGCATGTAAAGCTAACGGCATATCCGTCAGCTAGCTCCATAAAGTCCTCTTTTTACCGTCACCAGGCTCCATGTTACCGTCCATCCTGACAACTACAGGCGGAGAATGTGTCCTTTGAATCACTACCGTGTTTAATGTCGGCTACGTTTCACATTTTAGCTTAAATATACAGAGAAAAGAGGCGTTAAACGTCAAGAAATAGACAGGCGGCGTCACAGACTGCTTTTCCCACAATGCACCTGTTCAGCCTCACGCTCACGTTGTAGATCGTCTATTTTGAAGATGGTATGATGGACAGAGGAAGAATAACTACTCGGATCATTTACTAAAGTATAAGTACAAATACCTCAATGTATAAATGCTCTGTTACAAGTAAAGAGAGAGTATAAGTACAAAGTATCAGAACAAAGAAGTACTCCAGGACTGTGATATGGAGAGGCTCTCTGGAGGTAGAACTCATGTCTGATGTGGGACATGAACATGGTGCTTGAGGCTGATTTCATCTGGTGAACTGGGAGAGGATGAGTTCATTCAGAGGTGACTTTACTCGACCTGGAACCAGCCAGACTTGCTCCTCCCTCCTCTTCCTCTCAGGGATGTGGTCTTCTTCAGGGTCTCCTCTGATCCACCTCTCTGTGGAGAAACACTGCAGACATATACAGCTGCTGCTGAGCATCTGTTTACAGATGTTACATAACACCATTTATAGAATGTTTGAAAACAGATGTGCTATTGTACTTTTTACTAAGAAGTACAATATGTACCTCTGAGGTGTAGTACAGTATAAAGTACAACATGTACCTCTGAGGTGTAGTACAGTATAAAGTACTACATGTACCTCTGAGATGTAGCACAGTATAAAGTACTACATGTACCTCTGAGGTGTAGTACAGTATAAAGTACTACATGTACCTCTGAGGTGTAGTACAGTATAAAGTACTACATGTACCTCTGAGGTGTAGTACAGTATAAAGTACTACATGTACCTCTGAGATGTAGCACAGTATAAAGTACTACATGTACCTCTGAGGTGTAGTACAGTATAAAGTACTACATGTACCTCTGAGGTGTAGTACAGTATAAAGTACTACATGTACCTCTGAGGTGTAGTACAGTATAAAGTACAACATGTACCTCTGAGGTGTAGTACAGTATAAAGTACTACATGTACCTCTGAGATGTAGCACAGTATAAAGTACTATATGTACCTCTGAGGTGTAGTACAGTATAAAGTACTACATGTACCTCTGAGGTGTAGTACTGGTGTACTGGTTCATTGGGTACATTCATTAAATACATATTCATGTTATCAGATATTCATCATATTCATAAATCTTAACTGGTTCTTTCATCATTGCAGTAGTTCTGAGGAAGACAACAAATACACAAATACACCAATTTAGTACTTTTATTGAGACCAAAACCATAATCCAATACAAACACAGAAGGTACTTCATGAAATACAGCTTCCATCTTTAAAGCAGTAGAAGTACACGTTTACAATGTGAAGTACTGATCATTTCAATCAATATGAATCATTTGACGAACACATGTATTCTAATAACAGACAGATTAGAGTCACTGTGATCTGCTCAACAGCTGGTTCATTGCACAGAGAAAGTTTCTGTGAACTCAAAGTACACGAGTACACAGTTCCACATGAAGAACTCCTTCAACAGAAGATGATGCAGCACTGAACTGCTTCTGATCTTCATCTTTATGTTCTTTAACGTCACAAAGAGCTCAGGAAGAAACTCACCACGAGCATTATTAGTGTGAGCAGACTTATCAACTCATCTTTGTTCCATGATTAACATTTCACCGCATTATGATGCTTCAGACGCCCACAGACCTACAGAGACACCGAGGAACCAAAACCAGAACCACGACCACGACCGAACCCAAAGCCAAAGCCAGGATACAGAGGTTCAGTGAATGTGGTGTTGAAGGTGTAGAGGTGGGTCAGTGTGTCTGAGGAGACTCTGTAGAAGGACAGAGAGCCAGCAGGACAGTCCACATACACTGCTACTCTACGGGAGGAGGAGGAGGAGGAGGAGGAGAAGGAGGAGAAGGAGGGGGAGGAGGAGGAGGAGGTGTGTGTTGTCTTATTGTGATAGACAGAGTAATGACCACCAGATAACCTCAGACTCCAGGACTGATCATTCATTCCAAACACACAGTCTGCACTGTCTCCTCTCCTGCTGATTCCTCTGTAACTCACTGATATAGAAACCTCTCCTCTCCACTCGACCTCCCAGTAACAGCGACCAGTCAGACCAGTGTTGTGGAATATTTCTGTGAATTATCGGGAGAAGAGTGTTAAAGTGTTAACAAATCAATGTCAAATGAAACAGAGTCTGGATGAACGATCAAAGTTGTAATAGTCAATTTATTTGCTTGCAAGCAAAGAGAACACAGTCTCACAGACACATCACCGTCATCTGTTAGAGGTGCTCTGATGACACATTCAAATGCCTGGACCTTTATACCCAGCCAGCATGCTGTCACCTTGGTTCGCAAACAAGAACAACACAAGAAAAGAAGACAGAAGATAATAAAAATGTCAAAGCAGATGTTTTCCTTTGAAGCAGTGTCCTGTCTTTACGATACCCTGAAGGCGCTTTTATGGCCGGTTTACGAATCCCTTTGTTATCAGTTTGTCCCACCATATTTATGGAGACATCAGATGCTTCCTTTGATGTTCCCGTGAACCAGTCAAACAGTTAAGTCACAGTATTTGCAGAGACGGAAAAACCGGTGAACCGTCACACATCATATATGCCTGAAGAGGGTCATGCCCTTCCGCTAATGCTCATCAAGGAAATACTGTAATCAAGATAACAGATCACAAGACCCCTGGATCCGAAATTTACGAGAATCATTTAGAAAACACAAGGTTTAGTGCCTGCTCTTATAAAACTCACATTCCTTAACCCTAAAACAGTAGACTGACATATTTTCCCATCACATTCCACTCTTTGATTACATAGTAATCACACAATATAGTAAAAATATGTTATAAGGACATTTCAACAACAACAGAAGTATTACCCACAAGTATGATTTGAAAATACATCACTTGAGAGAACTGAAGAAAAACTGTTCTTGTGAGATAAAAGATCCCATGAATGTAGCAGGCAATATAATTCAATTAACACAAAGGTTAAAAATCAAAAACTGTCTTGAGTGCAACAGCCACCAGTTTGTATGGAATTCACCCGAGCAACTGGTTTGTGTGAGCAGTTTTGCTTATGTTGTCACCGTGAGGTTTCCACAAAACTGTCAGAGACACTGTTATCCCGCCACTCTCTTTGGTCCGCTCAGACAGATTGAATTATACAGAAATAAAATGAAAACAAAACGAGCAATAATGTGAATATAGTTATCATGAAAAGTTTTTCGTCCTTCTTTAGAGGCCTGACCGTTGTCCTTTTCTTGTGTTTGTTGGCATAAACACGTGTCGAGAGGGGCTCTTCCAGCCGTCTTTCTTGCGTGGCATCCACGTCCAGTTGTAGACCGTTAACACAGAACACGCACGTGTCTGTCGGCTAACTGCCCATTGTGATCCCGTCCGTGGATCACTGCATCTCCTCTGTTGATGGCACCATCCTCCGTCTCTCGTCCCTCGGTGGTGCCGGTTGGCTGACACTTGGTGTAGGCGCTCGCTCACCTGAAGCCTCTCCTGGGTCTGGAACCTTTTTGCAGTGTGACGCATGAACCCAGGTAGCCCTCTCAGCTACTTTGACAGCCGTCTGAGTGACGAGGAGGACCTGGAATGGACCCAGCCAACGTCTTGAGTTCCAATGCTTCCTTCTGAAATCTTTCACCACCACGAAATCACCAGGCTCCAGCTTATGGAGAGGTCCTTCAGCTGGTCTCGGGAGGGCAGCTGCTACCTGTTGTCTTATGTTAGATAGAGCAAACGACAATTGTGCACAATATGTTTACATTTTAAATGTTCGCATAAGGCGGTTTGAGGGAAATGGTGCTCTCGGTGCTTCCGTGCCCACATGGGGAGGAAAACCAAAGCTTTTGTCCAAGACAGACCTGTGTGTGTCAGCACAACATTTAGCTAACTTGGTCTTAAGTGTTTCATTTAATGCTTAACATTTAACATCCCCCCTTTTGACACATGGTCTAACCCATGAGTCAACTCAGCGTAGTGAGAGAAATAATGTTTAGGCAAACAAGGTTTACCGTCAGATTTTAGAAAACCCTGTCTGTGTTTCCATAATGCACCAAAATCATATCTGCAGCCAGTGTGAATAGTCACAGTGTTACCCTCTGCGAGTGTGCAGGCTTCCATGAGTACGATAAGCTCTGCTGTAACCTAATTTAGCGTAACAATGGAAGAGACCACATAGCAATCTATCTAAGCTAAGCCATACATAATGTTATAACAATTAAATATCATAAGTGAGAAATATTTCCGTAGACACACCGAACCTAAAACAAAAACAACAAAAACAAAAATAATCGCCTTCACAGTCACAACATCAGCTTCAGCATTTCCTGTTGAAATGGGATCAAAAGCGTTAGTGGGAGTGTCGGTGAGGTCAGGTCTCTGTATGCAGACCTGTTGAAGAGAAACTACATAGTTAATCAGCCTTCCATCTGCTGGAGGAGGAAAAAGTGTTAGGATTAAGGGTAGTACATCGTTTCAAAGCAGTGTTAGGCAAATCTATTGTATTAATTTGCTCTAATCTGTAAAAAAAAAAACAGCATAAGGAAACATGTCGCAATATCACATGCAACAGCATGCAGACAGAAGAGGTCCTGGTGCTGTGAGGTCTAACCTAGTAAAGTAACCAGGCCTTTGACTGCCCCCATGTTCCTAAGTCTAAACTAATGTCATGTAACCGTCTCTCAGGTCAACGTATGGTATGAACAGTGTGTCAAGTTCAGATAGTCCAAGTGTCGCTGATAGTAATGCGTCTTCTATGTCATGAAAAACAGCAGTCAAGTAATCAGTCTGGGTCAGTTCGTCTTGCGCATAAAGATATTACCATGAATCATGGAAGAGAGGAGTACCTCTCTTTCTGACTAGTTTGGGATCCACTTTCTATAATATGACGTCATTCCTAAGAAGCTCATCATTCGTTTCTTAGTTTATAGTTTAGGCACAGTTTGAATTGCCTGTAATATTTTGGGAGGGAGGGTTTTTGTCCTCTGCTGTGATCACATGTCCCAGATATGAAACTTTATCGAGACCAAATTGCAATTTGGACGGTTAGGCTTGAGCCAAAACCTTAATAGGACAACTGTAAATCTAAATTATTCTAATTTACATGCTTCTTCTTTGGCCTGCAAATCATGATATGCTTCCATCTGTTTGGATGTTTAGAAGTGTGTCTGTATGAGGTGTTCTACTACATAGTGTAAAAAAAGGCTGAACCATTTGGTAAGTGTAAATCAACCAGATTGTTTCACAAGGCTTTGTTAAATACACCAGGGCTTTTGGGTGGCAAAAGTCTTTCCCCTCTGGGGATTAATAAAGTTGTCCTAATCTAATCTAACCTTTCTGAATAACCCTAAGGACACCTGGGTCCAGGTAGAGACTCTTCCTTTATGAGAAAGCAAAATAAAAATTGACTGTCCTTGTGCACAGGTACAGGAAAAAAAAAAAAAAAAAATCAAATAAAATAAAATATGCATTGGCCAAGTCGACGACGAAATAAGTCTGGAGGGATGAGTGACATAATGGTGTGTGGGTTAGAAATTTGAGGTGCTCGCGGCTGCACCAAACCTGCTTACAAATGTTAGCCAAATCGTCACTCAATTGGTTCCCTCAGATCATGAATTTGCTTTACCGGTAAATTTCAGTGTGCACACTGGTTAATCATCACACTCCATTATTATACAGCCTTCAATAAAAACTCAAAAACAGGTGTAATACTTTCAATAGCCTCTCATTTGAGACAGCTCAGTCATGTTGACAGATGTGTGTGTGTGTTTTATCAAACATAAGTTGAATGACTCTATTTACTGATAAAATTGATTTGTGTAAGTCACCTTTGTTTCTGTACATTACCAGGATCCTCTATATTGCTGAAGTCAGTGAATTGAGTCTGACTTGCTGCCAGTCAGACATGTCCTTCACACCATTCCTGGGCTTGTACCATGTGGAAACATGTGGAAACATGTGGACTCCTCCCCCTTTACAAACTCAGATTGTGTGGGACACAGAGAAACAGACAGCAGCAGTACTTTTTTGTCCAACAAACTCTTATTATACCATTATATAATTTCCACTTCTCTAAATCATACTTCCTCTAACCTTGCATCTCGTTCACGTAACCCATGTGCTGTGCAGTGAAGTGAATCAGCCTGCATGTGATAGTCTAAACATTTTCTTTTTCTTTTTTTTTTCTTAACAGTTAACGTGACTTGCTGTAACTTTATAAATCCTTCAATCTCATTTGAATACATATGTGGGTGTGAGTGGTGTTTGTCTAGTTCCTAATGTGTGTATTAAATGTACAAGTTTGTCATCTAAAGAATCTAAAGTTAACTCACCCTCTGTGTTGTATTTGTGTGCGCGTCGTTGGTCCAGCTCTGGTCTCACTCCGGTCCCTGCTGCACCCCCCTGATGGCTGATTGTCGAGCCCTCCCACCACTCCTTGTTCATGGAGCGTGAGCATCTGTTCCTCAATGTTCAAGCTGCCACATGTATGGTACACAACGTCTTCAGTTGGTGTGTGTCAAAGTCTCAAAGTGTCTTTCAGCTTCCTCTCATGCCCTGATACATTATCAGCTGGGCATGCTTGCATCTGTGCTGACGAAACTTCTCTGTTCTCCGTTGTTGAACTGATCCTCATGTTCAGGATGCTGCATGTCACACAACTCTCTTGTGTGATGGTCTCCAGGCTTATGGATGGCGGAAAGCCTTCTTACAAAGTTCAGTCAGAGCTGTCACCGCATGTTTATACGGCCAGTTTTCACCATTGTCGTATGCACTCACTGCATGTTTGAATGCCGCAGATATTTTCTGTCATTGACATGGTACCTGTAGATTTTGACGAGTCTCGTTCGTCTTCTTCATCCTCGACGTGTTGAGTGGTGGGTGTCGTTCAAGTTGTTTGTGGCTGGGGAGCATACAGCAGGAAGCGGAATCCCCAGATCAGGACCAAGGACTAAAAATCAACAAAACAAACAAAACAAAACAGCTGCCGAAAGTTCAGCAGCAAATGTTAGACAACGTTGTCTCATGTAGAGATACAATGCTTAGATCTCTGTGTTTCTGTGTGTGCGTGTGTGTGTGTGTGTGTGTGTGTGTGACCCTTCTTTCAGCTGCTGCAAGCGAGCATGGTGTCTGTGTGTGTGTGTGTGTGTGTGCATTCCTCTCTCTCTCTGCTCATATGCCTCTCTGTCTATTTTAAACAGTTACACATATTTTCGTTTCCTTTTGGACATCAACTTATTTGTATCTGCTTCACCTCTTTCTCTGCTCCAAGCACGTTTTGAGTTAATCAAATTTTAATCATAGGCTAAAACTGCCTCTTTCAGGGAATCCCAATTTTGTTCATTCTTCCAATTGTTTGGCAGTGTGATTGTCCTTGTCCCACATTTATTTATTATCGGAGGTAAGACCTTGGCATCGGTCTGCTCAGACTCATTCTATGACTTTTATCATTCCCAAATGTTTCACTTTTATTTCTAAGTCTTTGACTCAGACTTTCTTCGTACATTTAATCTGTTTCAATTTACCTTCGAAATCCCCTCTTTACATTTTGAGCTTCGCGGCGCTCAATCAGCCGTTTTCAGGAAAACCAAAACCCTTTGACCAGTACGTGAGGCATTCTAAACACCAGTTTCCATCTCTCTGTCTCATCACATCCACTATCGGACCCGAGGGCTCCGCGCACTTACTATCTTTACCACCCATCTTTCAGGCGTGGATACGTTAACGTTACCTTTACAATACGACCGTCGTCGTAAGGCTTAATTTCTTTCCCAAGGAAAAATTTTGCAAAAACCTTATTTGAAGTTCACGTTTAATTATTTGTCACGGTCTTATTCTATCAGTATAGAATTCACGTTTTGGCGCACGAATCTTATTCTATCAATTACTTTAGTAGAATTCACGTATTTAGCGCATAACAACGGTCTTACAACAAACCTATATCTGTAGTCAAGCGATCTGTGTTACGATCTCAAAATGTTTTTATTCTGAGTTAAATCATCACCGTATAACACAATCCTGTCTTCTACGTAAGAAGCGTGCAAATAGTGATATGCCAGAAAATGAAAAAGGGAGTTTACATGAACCACATTCTTAAAACGAAAACACGAACGTCAAAAACAATTGTTACCCAAATAATAAAAAAAATAAAATGACTACTTGACCATTCATCTGTGTCTGTTAAATCATATGACCTTAGTATAATTTTACCATTACTTTTACAATTGGAATTTTAACTTTCTTACCCGTTTGTAGAAATTAATTCTTTTTCGTTGGATTCGCGTGCTGTCAATCAGAAACTCACACAGGTCTGCCGGCTCTCTCTCTCTCGGCTAATGAGGTATAAGACAGGAACTTCAGTTTGTGGATTCCTGGAGATGCATCTCCTCCGGTCAGTCCCTCTGGAGCTCCGATAGACAGTCAGCGAATCCTGCCGACAACGCCAAATTGTTGTGGAATATTTCTGTGAATTATCGGGAGAAGAGTGTTAAAGTGTTAACAAATCAATGTCAAATGAAACAGAGTCTGGATGAACGATCAAAGTTGTAATAGTCAATTTATTTGCTTGCAAGCAAAGAGAACACAGTCTCACAGACACATCACCGTCATCTGTTAGAGGTGCTCTGATGACACATTCAAATGCCTGGACCTTTATACCCAGCCAGCATGCTGTCACCTTGGTTCGCAAACAAGAACAACACAAGAAAAGAAGACAGAAGATAATAAAAATGTCAAAGCAGATGTTTTCCTTTGAAGCAGTGTCCTGTCTTTACGATACCCTGAAGGCGCTTTTATGGCCGGTTTACGAATCCCTTTGTTATCAGTTTGTCCCACCATATTTATGGAGACATCAGATGCTTCCTTTGATGTTCCCGTGAACCAGTCAAACAGTTAAGTCACAGTATTTGCAGAGACGGAAAAACCGGTGAACCGTCACACATCATATATGCCTGAAGAGGGTCATGCCCTTCCGCTAATGCTCATCAAGGAAATACTGTAATCAAGATAACAGATCACAAGACCCCTGGATCCGAAATTTACGAGAATCATTTAGAAAACACAAGGTTTAGTGCCTGCTCTTATAAAACTCACATTCCTTAACCCTAAAACAGTAGACTGACATATTTTCCCATCACACCAGTTCTACACAGCAGCTGTTGACAGACATCAAACCTGTCTGGATGATCAGGATATGACTGAACCTCCTCCATCACACGTGTCACCTTCCTGTTGTTGTCAGACAGTTTGAGTCTTCTGTTCACTGTGTTTGTGTCGAGTGTGAGTTCACAGGAATCTGATGGAGAGAACAAGACACAACACAGCTGCAGTTATTCATCTATCATGTGTTTGATGATGACATCAGAGATGTGAATGAGTGATGTCACAGTGTGAAGATGCTTTGTTTTCATGGCTGGATCTCAATCAACACTTACATTTCCTCAGACCTGGTCTCAACCATCGGTCTTCAGCAGGCTCCACCCTGATGAGAGGATGGAGGTCAGACAGCAGCTTCAGTCCTGGACCATTGTAGCTCAGGTCCAGCACTCTCAGGTGGGAGGGGTTGGACCTCAGAGCTGAGTCCAGAGAAACACCGCCTTCCTCTGTGACCAGACAGCCTGACAGCCTGCAAACCACACACAGAAGAAGCCTCTGTGAACATGTGGCGGTAAGTTCTGGTCCATCTTTATTTCAGATACAAGTTCAGGATGAAGCTGGAACATCCTGCTGGAAGGTGATTCTGAGTCTAGACCAGGGGGGAAACTATTGTCCCCAAGGGGCCGCATGAAGAACAGGGAGTGTTGTGGAGGGCCGGACCAACAGACTGAACTCAGTCCTGCTCATCATGACTCCACCTCTTTATATCAAGCAGCATGTTGTTGGTGCTGATCAGCTGTGAGTGGTGAGAGTAAATGTTATGATCAGTGGTGGAATGCAACTCCTATATTTGCTGAAGTACTGTACTTAAGTACACATTCAAGGTACTTTGCTTGAGTATTTGTATTTGATTTAACGTTGTACTTCTACTCCACTTCATCACAGAGAATGTTTGTTCACAGATGTAGGTCGATCCAAAGAGAAGCAACATCTTCTGAGCACGCCTCCTCATGTGGAACGTTCTCCTCTTTGAGAGAAGAATACAAATCCAGCAGTGACACTGACTAAAAGTGCTCTGCAGGACTGCATCAGACTGCAGCTCAATGAGTTGGAGCTGAACATCACTGGGAGCATGATCCACACTGCACGTGAAGGAGAAGACGTCATGTTTCACTCTCAACTGTTGACGTCTTGAAATGGCCTTGAACTCACCACGCAGCGCCCCTAACATGGATGATACCTGTGGAGATGTTCAACTGATGGAGTGGCTTCTTTCAGGGTGTGCAGGGGGGTGAGAGTGTTCCCTGCATCTGTCATGAAGGCCTTCACCAGGCTGTGCATGGCATGTGCAGAGAGGCCCTCGCCTTGCAGTTTGGTATTCAGATCATTCATTAGTGCCGTCACACCAACAGCAAATGAAAGATCTGTCATCCAGTTTACACCAGAGAGCTCTGGGATGTTCTTGCCTTCTCACAAAGCTCCTGAATCTCTGCTCTCAGGTCCTGAACTCTGAACTCTGGTCAGCACTTTGCCCAGGCTGACTGCTGTGTTAGCCTGTCACTGTGTTCAGTCTCATGCTGCTCCAAGAGTGCAACAAGCTGTCTGTGGTTAAATGCTCGTGCCCTGATGACGTTAACTGTTTCAGTTACAGCATCAACAGCATGGTTCAGTTTGAGCACTGACTCACACAACACATGTTGATGTGTAATGCAATGCAAACATACCAAGTTCAGTTCTGGGTTGATTTCAGTCACGTCATCTTGCATCCGCTTCAAAAGTCGACATTTCTCCCGTCAGATCTGGACAACCGTCGGTTGAGACACATGCCAGTTTGTCCCATTTCAGTCCCAGCTTGTGGAAGCATGCATTACCTCCGTGCACACGTCACTCCGCCGTCGTCCCTTTCATTGACTGCATTGCTGCAGCTCCTCTGTAATCACCAAGTCTTTCCTTATCCCACGTACAAAGATGAGTCACTTGCTGTGTCGGACATCGCAGCTCTGGTCCAGAGCCAAGGAGAAAAGTTGGAAATGGTCTGCTCTTCTTTGCAGCTGGAGCTCCAGATTCCCCTCCATGTCCTCGATCCTCCTCCTTACAGTGCGCCTGAGAGCTGCACATTCTCCAATGCCTCTTTTTTCTGGGGGCCTCGTAGTGCAGCAGAGTCCACCAAACACTCTTTGATGAACTCCCCATCAGAGAATGGCTGACTGGTTTTAGTGTGACATCACAAAGCCGGTCTTGGCGGCTGCATCCCTGGATGTGTGAAGCTCGGTAAAAGGGCCTCGTTGCTGTTGCAGCTTAGCTAGCAAAGCCTCATATCCATACGGGGCAAAGAGCACAGAAGAAGCATTTGCAGGCCATATATGGCCTCGGCAGAGAACCAGGCCTGTTCTTGTAATGCAGAGAACATAGCAGGCATTGCACAGTGCACACGTATGACTGTCCTCCACTTTCAGCCCCTCCCTTCTCTGCTCCTTTTCTCTGTCTCTGAGGTATAAATAAACATGTACGGAGATGATTCTTGGGGCATTCCTCACAAGACTCTGCAATACGTGTCTGTGAGATTTGCTCTCTGCTTGCCTGCAGGCAAATACATTAACATGGCAACTTTGTTCATTCATCAGACTCTGTATTATTTGATATTGACAAACAAACATATACTTTCTTCTCCCGACTAGTCTTAGGAATTTTCCACAACACCTCCCGCGGGCCGTACAATGCCCAGGTCTGCTCTAGAAGCTACCGTTTAGTTAAAGGTCCTTTGACACATTCCTCCGCAGGTCTGCAGTTCATCATCTGATGTAAATCTGATTTAAATAGTCAAATAGTATGATAGTAATATAACAGTTGAATGGGTGAGTTAATCCTGACCTGAGAGTCTCCAGTTCACAGTGTGGACTCTCCAGTCCAGCAGACAGCAGCTTCACTCCTGAATCCTGCAGGTCGTTGTTACTCAGGTCCAGGTCTCTCAGACTAGAGGACTGGGAGCTGAGGACTGAGGACAGAGCTTCACAGCTTCTCTCTGAGAGGTTACAGCCACTCAGTCTGAAGAAGCAACAGAAAACAAGTAATACGTTATTTATATCGTCTCTCCTGTTGAAATATAGTCTTCATTGATGATTAAAGTCTACCTACAGAGCTTTGTTGGAGGCTTTGACCACTGGCAGCAGCCTCAGAAGAACCTCCTCTGAAGCAGAGTATTTCTTCAGGTCAAACACGTCCAGATCATTTTCTGATGACAGTAAGATGAAGCCCAGAGCTGACCACTGAGCAGGAGACAGATCATCTGTGGACAGAAGTCCTGAATTCAGGGCCTGTTGGAGCTCCTCCACTAGAGAACCCTCATTCAGTTCATTCAGACAGTGGAACAGATTGATGCTTTTCTCTGGAGACTCATTCTCACTGATCTTCTCCTTGATGTACTGGACTGTTCTCTGATTGGTCTGTGAGCTACTTCCTGTCTGTGTCAGCAGACCTCGTAGGAGAGTCTGATTGATCTCCAGAGAAAGACCCAGGAGGAAGCGGAGGAACAAGTCCAGGTGTCCATTTGGACTCTGTAAGGCCTTGTCCACAGCACTCTGGTAGAGACGTGTTGGTTCAGGTATGTCTGTGGCACATGATGTGGAGGCTTCGTGAGGTCTTGATGTGGGAGATGATCCTGCTGGCCTGCTCCTCATCTCTGAACCTCTTCCTGAAGTACTCCTCCTTCTGTGGGTCAGTGAACCCTCTGACCTCTGTCACCATGCCAACACACTCAGGAGGGATCTGATTGGCTGCTGCAGGTCGTGTGGTGATCCAGAGGCGAGCAGAGGGAAGCAGTTTCCCCCTGAAGAGGTTTGTCAGCAGCACATCCACTGAGGTGGACTCTGTAACATCAGTCAGGACCTCATTGTTGGTGAGGTCCAGAGGAAGTCGACACTCATCCAGACCGTCAAAGATGAACAGAACCAGGAACTCTTCAAACCTGCAGATTCCTGCTGCTTTGGTTTCACTGAAGAAGTGATGAACAAGTTGCACCAAGCTGAACTGTTTCTCTTTCAGCACATTCAGCTCTCTGAAGGTGAATGGAAATGTGAACTGTATGTCCTGGTGGTCTTTGTCTTCAGCCCAGTCCAGAGTGAACTTCTGTGTTAGGACTGTTTTCCCAATGCCAGCCACTCCCTTTGTCATCACTGTTCTGATTGGTTCCTCTCCTCCAGGTGAGGCTTTAAAGAGGTCTTCTTGTCTGATGGTTGTTTCTGGTCTGTGCGGTTTCCTGGATGCTGTTTCAATCTGTCTGACCTCATGTTGATCATTGACCCCTGCAGTCCCTCCCTCTGTGATGTAGAGCTCTGTGTACATCTGGTTCAGAAGGGTTGGGTTTCCTGCTTTAGCGATCCCCTCAAACACACACTGGAACTTCTTCTTCAGGTTAGATTTGAGTTCACGCTGACAAACTGCAGCAGGAAGTCCTGAATGAACACAACAAAGAAGATCAATGAGTCAAAGAACAGACTTCAACATGTCATTTCCTCACAGAATGAGTCTATGAATATATGTTGGTCCATCTCTTGAGACGTTAGTAAACGTTTATCCAGCATGTTGAATCTTTAGAGAAATCCTCTTACTGCTCTGCAGACAGTCAGCCAGCTCCTCCTGCTTCATTCTCCTCAGGAAGTTTACTGTGATCTTCACAAACGCCTCTCTGCTGCTCCTCCTCTGCTCTTTATCCTCACCGTCCAGCACCTCCTCGTCCTCCCTCTGACTCTCTAAGCATTCTGGGTAATCTGAACTCAGTCCCTTCTGGATCTTCTTCAGCTCGTTCTTCACAAAAGTGACGATGTTCTCCTCCAGCAGCTGGAACAGAACATTCTATGAATGACACAAACTAAAAGCATGGAAGCAAACATCAGATCCATGTTGGACAGACTGACGATCCACTGGTCTACAGAGTGCAGCACGGAGATGATTGTGAACACAAGAGATGTAACAGTAGTTGTACATGTACAGACCATGAATATGGAGTGTGTTTGATGCTGCTGGGCAGACGGACCTCTGGGAACCTCTGAGCTCTCCTGGTCCTCTCTGTGGAGGAATCATGAAGAATCAGCTCACACTGTGTCTGTCCACACAGAGACCAACACAAGGACGGTTCCTCCAGACCAGGGGTGTCAAACATACGGCCCGCCACGTCATTTTATGTGGCCCGCGAATCTGCCAGCAAAAAATAAAATAAAAAAAATTCTTCTTTTTTTTTTTACAAAAATGAAAAGTTAGATGTGAAAATAAAAATATCCCCATGGTCGAAATGATTAGATAGAAAGTCGAAGTGATGAGACAGCATGTTGTCTGTGTGCCGACATTAAAACGATCACAACAGGTGGACAGGAGATGCAACAACCCATGAAGAGGATTCCAACAAGTGATCGTGTCTTTCTCAACATGCGTACTTCTCTGTACTTGTGAACTCGTGGACTTGTGAAACGTCATGAGTCTCAGCCCAAGTACTGTTCCAATTCAAAGTTCACATCCAGCCAAACACGGTCCTAATGCCCGGATGTGGCTCCGCCCATTTTACCGGGGATGCATCGGAGGTGACTTGTCTGTACTTGGGACAGCCAAATATCCCAGAATGCATTTTGCACCAGCAACAGGAAACAATGGCGGAGGAGAAATCACACAACTGGAAGTTAAAACTTCTAAATAATACTGTTAAGTCACAGAAAGTCATTTTAGGATGTTTTGAGGCGAGAAGTTAGTTGTTTAACCTCTTTCACGCCCCCTATTTGTAGGCTTCTGCTCGAAAACAGCATAGCCATACTAAAGAGACCACAGTTCTATACTACAAGGTCTATTTTAATACTTTGTGAGGCTATAATCAGATCACAACACTGGTGATATATTTATTTATACATGTATATATATATATATGTAAATAATAATATATCATTTTTGATTTCAAATGAAAACGAAAACAGCAGGGTTGTCATATTTAGTTTGATTGTGAAAATACTTTACAGAACAAAACGGATGAAAGTCATGAGACCAGCTGAGGTGGTGATGTCATCAAGTAAGCTGCTGTTCCAATTGTCTGTCGGGCTGCAACAACGAGTTGGCAACGAATTTCATTTTCGATTCGTTGTGTCGCGCGATTCTTACGCCACTCAATAAGTCGCAGAGATGTTTGAGTATAAAAAAGAAGTTGAGTTGAGCCGTTAACCATGGAAACAATAACCTCTATGTCTGCTTAGTACGTGTTGTGGAAGTCACAGATATCCCGGGAAACTAAACTGAATATGTTAGGAGTCATTACATTTACACCGTCTGACATTTACAACCGGCCCTTTGAGGACCGTGATGCTGATGTGGCCCCAGAGTGAAGATGAGTTTGACCCCCCTGCTCCACACAGTGAAGTCTTGATCGTGCTGCTGATCCCACTGTCCCGGCTGCATTTCTTTGCAGTTCCGTGTGTAAAAACACCTTCAAACACTGCACCAAACCAGGGTTAGAAAGACACAACAGACCAAACCCTGTTTTAAAGAAAGCAACGCGTCCGGTGTAAAGAATTATCGGCCAATGCGTACCTCAACCAGAACAAGATTCTTGACCCACACCAGTCTGGTTTCATTCAGGCTACTCAACCGAGACCGCCCTCCTTGCCGTCACAGAGGAACCCCACATTGCTGGATCAGCCTTCCCGCTCCCCTCGGCCGTCCTCCTGCTGGACCTTTCAGCGTTGTTGACACAGTGAACCACCAGATCAGTGCGTGGTGTGCAGCGAGGTTCTGGCTAACAGCTGTCTGAAGCCTCTTATTTACACCGCCAGCTGAACACCAAGCATGCCAGTGCAAGTCAGAAGCCCCTTACATTCTTTATATCGAAATCAGAGGAGTTACAAAACAGCCCAAACAACTGCAGTCTCATTGATGTGTTGGGTCTACAAAACACGCACTACGGGCTTCATGTCTGGTCACAGAATAGCAAAAAAGGGGATACATATACCGCACACAATCACTGAAGACGTGAGCTCACCAGCTGCCAGAGAGATGGTGGAATGTATGACTGGAGAGAGAAAAGCAAACAAGTTGGACGTGATCCCGCGTCCAACAACACTGTGTCGCCGCATCGATGCTTTGTCCGAAGACATCCTGGCTACATTAGTCGGTCGCGTGAAGAAGAGTGAGTTTCACTCTCTGCAAGTAGACGAGTCTACAGATGTGGCCAATC
Source organism: Melanostigma gelatinosum (assembly GCF_949748355.1). Lineage (NCBI taxonomy): Eukaryota > Metazoa > Chordata > Actinopteri > Perciformes > Zoarcidae > Melanostigma > Melanostigma gelatinosum. The sequence continues at coordinate 360,277 of NC_136657.1, read as the reverse complement.
TGGCCAATCTTCTGGTGAACGTCCGTTACCTTTCAGAAGGCATGGTGCAGGAAGAGCTTTTGTCTTTTTTATCTTGGAAACAAACTGTTCTCTAATTGGTCCGATTTTTATGCGGCTATAAATAGGCATGTTTACAATGTTTACTGAGGTAATAAATCAAGAGAGAAGTAGAGTCATTTTCTCATAGACTTCTATACAACCAGAGGAATCGCCCCCTGGTGGTCACTAGAGAGAATGCAGGTGTGAACCTGGTGTTTCTTGACATTTCCTCCGGGGTAAACGCTACATGGCTGCCCGATCCAAAGTTGTGGCTAACTTCGAGGCTAGCACCCGTCACTTTAAAGAGCAGCAGGTGACAAACGAGCCAGTTTGAAGGAGCCGACAACTTCGTTTAGCGCCTCAGAAAACAACGTAATCACAAAATAGTTTGACGCTTTAGAAACAGGAAGGAGTTTCTGTTAACAATCGGTCGAGAGAATAAAAGCAGTGAGAATAGAGGTGTTTATAAATGCTCCACTGGTTCCCTGGATCATTCATTACCTGGGCGTTTGGCGAGTGTTTCGGAAAAACTCCTTGGACCTGTCACTCTTCATGGACACACCGCTGGGTTCAGGTTGATCAGAGTCCAGTCTCTTGCGCTTCCTGTTAGACAGAGAGAACAAAAATGAAAAGAAGAGGAACATCGACCCTGTCTTCATTGAAGGACTTGTCCAGAGGTTCACAGACAAAAAATCAGATAAATAACGATATTTACTACGAGCTGATAAAGCTTTTGTTGTTGGAAAGATGAGTTGCTCACGTCCAACAGTCTGTAAAAGCCGAAATGGACCGAGTCATCAAAGTGAATGATTATGATAGAAAACATCACAATGATATTTGTTTCAATATTTTTAAGGAAAAAGATCAGATTTCTATGAAAATGCAGGTAGTTATTAAACACAATTTGTAATAACAGGCTTATTCAGGTGTCCACCAAGTCCGTTTGTAGAAGAGGCCGAGTTGTTTTTGAAGATGTCAAGTTAGAAACTGGAACTTTATTTGTTGGAACAGGGCGTCCATGTCCTCTGTGTGGGGACAGTGGATCTGACCAGCAGGACGCTGGGACATGGGGAACAACAGAGGCTGGCTACAGAGGTTGTTGTGTTGTAGTTGTCAATATAAATACTTTATACACTCGCACACATACATGTACTATGTGGGTGTGTATGCACAGCACATGCTAATTACAGGAAGTAGTCAAATATTCAACAACATACTCGACCGTCTCCTGAAAAGGGAGGACAAGCTGCTAACTGACCGTCTGATACATTTTGATGATGTCGTTATAATTTCCCATCATCTAAAGTTGTTTGTAAGATTTTACACATTGTTTTTTTAATACTTGACTTTATCACAGAAGCATGTGTTCAATCAGAATCACTTTCATCAAAATAGCTTCATTGCAAATTGAAGTTGATTTCTCTTTGACAGGTATGTGACACCATCCTGATGCAAGCCAAGGAGCGGTTCTCCTTCACCCAGCACCTCGTCAGCACAACACTGCTGCATGGAGCGTTGTTCCCACAACACAGTGTGACGTTCCCTGAGTCGCTGCTTGAAACCACAGTGGAGGCTTACCCCATGCTGGTCCAGGCCAAGCTCAAAACAGAGCTGTCCCTCATCTATGAGAAGAGTGAGTGCAAGGCCTGCAGTGGTGCAGTGCCTATGTACCAGTTCTTCATGGAGAACAACCTTCACAGAGTGTCACTCTGCTCAGGATCCTCATCACCACACCATGACCACAGCTGAACCCGAGAGGTGTTTCTCCACTGTGAAGAGGATCAAGACCTTCCTGAGGAGCACCATGACACAGGATGGCCTGAATGCTCTGGCTGTGCTCTCCATGGAGAAGGAACTTGTCAGGGACATGCCTGACTTCAGTGAGAAGGTCATTGAGAGGTTTGCCACTCAGAAGAGCAAAGTTCCTTTTCAAATAACTTCATCATCATGAAAACATGCAGGTTTCCTCCCCGCACTGATTGGTGTTTCTCCAACAAACAAGGTTCATCGGGGCATCTTCAAATATACTTCTTCTATCAGACTATATATGATATTTACATTTTATTATAATATATTCATGATATTTATATTTCATATTACACTGAATATTATTATTATATGACATATATATATTAATATACTGAATTGTATGAATAAGATGTCCTTATTATGTCAGTGTTGGAATAAATGATAACAATGTAACTGCAAAGTACTAATGCGTTTTTGATACTTTTTTTTTTTGTTGCATTGAATTATACGATTTGCTGAAATTGATTGGATGGCCCGACCCAACAAACAATCCACCAGCCGCCACTGGCTGAACCTCTTCTCCAGTGCTTTGAACCCCATTCAGCCTCTGCTGCCCTGCAGCCGAACCCTCCGCTGGTTGTCCTGGATGATGACTTACCCGCGCTTTTGTGAAGGCTTCTTCTTTCCGAAGGACATTCTTTTGAAAAACACCGGCAGATCCTTGGACCTGTCACTCTTCATGGGCACACAGCTGGGTTCAGGTTGATCAGAGTCCAGTTCCATGAGGTTCCTGTCAGACAGAGAGGAAGACCACCAGAGAAGGAGATCCACTTATTAAATCTTCAGCTCCAGAAGCTGCTGAAGACTAGAAGCTATCAACAAGAAGATAAAAGTCTGAAGCTCTTGTTGGGGTCTGCAGGGTTCATACACATTTGGACCAATGGATTTTGTAAATAAAATATACATTCATTCAATGTTAAACACAGCTTATACGCGGATATGTGAGTTCTAGTGCACGAAGGTCAAAAACGCCAGGCGGGGCACTCTAGCACTCGCCTGAACAAAGTGGAAAATACTAGAACTCTGAAGGATAGCCTTTGCCCCAGTTAAATGTCACATAGTCTTACAGAGAACTAGCTTCAACTGCCCGCTCCATCTTAGAGATAGAAAGAGGCGCCCTTGCATATCTAGCGCCTAGCTTATCTAGTCGGCCAAACATAACAATATGCTGTTACATCAACATTTCACACACACTGACGTTCCAGAGAAGGCGGATCCCGGACGTGAGCCAGTGTGGGCGGAGATGCCCAGTGCTCAAACAGGCTGTCTGTTAGATAGAAACAGATCCGCCTCCTACTTAGTATTCAACCAATAGGCTTCCATCCGAAGAACCTATTCACGACTCGCGCACTCTGTCTAAGCGCCTTTTAGCTTTTCATTCGCTCCTACAGAGTGAACTTTTCTAGGTCCGTGCACGTTTAACTGCTAGACATAATACTTCTGTTACAAATAAACCTTATTGCTTGAATTGAGCTAAACGCCTCGACCTAAGTCTGTTCCCCTGAGTTTTCTCCTCAACATGAGTTTCATTCACAACAATTTCCATGACTTTTCCATGACTTTTCCATGACTTTAAGCCAAATTTCGATGACCAAACATTTTGTGAAATCTCGGTGTATACATGAAAGTGAGAAAATGTAGTATTTAAACTAAAAATGAGAATTCTAAAGCACACAGCATACCTTAAATGACACAAATGAATGAGAGACAATAGTTTGATTAGAATAACAACATTTATATCCTCTGACAGGCATTCAGTAGGATCCAGCTCGTGCACACATTGCGTTCCCTTTTAGTGCAAATTTTAACAAAACGAGTTGGCAACTAACTCTTCAAACATAAATCATCAAAAACAATTTCACATTTAAACAGGTTTATAAAACAACATTCACATAACAAGAGCTTTTTTTGTGTGTTGGACTGACACACTCACACAGACTTGTCCCTTGAGAGGCTCGCAAGAGAGAATAGCTCGTGGCAACCTGAACAAGTTGTAATGAAAGAAGAAGTTTGTGCTTTACTGTCCACGGGAACTCAACTGAACTGTAGTGCCAGCTTAGCGTTTAATTTCTTCAAGCTCCGCATCTATCTGCTTTTCAATCTCCGGCAGAGATGCCTTCTTCTCTTTTGCAGTTCGGCGGAAGCTGTTAGATTTGGTGATGAAGGTCAGTTGGTTTGTAGCTTCTGCTTTCTCAGCATATTCATCTGCTGATCTCTCGAGTGCGCTAATATCCGTCTCCATTCTTGCCCTCTTCTTTTTTAAGTCATCCAGCTCATCAAATTGTGCCGCGATCTGGCTATCGGGCAACATCCGGCGAAATAGCAGGCTGGCATCTTCTGATGATTTAAATGAAAAGTGGGAATTGACAACCTTCAGTGTCCACATTACCTCCGCAGTAAGGACGTCATTTTTTGTTCCAGCGCCATCCGTTATCGCCGCCTGCTTGTTCGCGGAAACGAGAGACGTCATCGGGGGGAGCTCTGATGTCGGCTCCCCCCCATGTTAGAAATATCTACGGTTTTGCCTCCACACAACCTGCATTTGGCTCGTCCCGGGTCTTTGTCGGGTGTAACCCATGTCTTGTATTTGTCCATGTGTAGCCAAGCATTTTTGAATCGACACTTCCCTGGCACAGGGAATGATACCGACCGTTCGCGAACCGAGCTAATGTTGCTATCGCAGTAGCTCAGGGAAGCGGTCGGCATGTCACCTGTTAAGGTGCGTTCACTGGCAGCGCGAATAATTCGCACTGCGAGTTTGAGAGCGTATGCCTGTTTATATCTTTCTTTTAAAAGCATATTAATTATTTCAAACTCAGCGTAAATGTACGACATGAACATATGAATGTAAAAAAATTCCATGACTTTTCCAAAACTTTTGGGATTTTATTTTTTTCCATGACTTATCCAGGCCTGGAAATAACCATTTTAAAATTCCATGACTTTTCCAGGTTTTTCATGACCGTACGAACCCTGGGTCTGACATGGTGTGCTTCAAAGACTTGGGCCTGCAGGCCTGCAGGGCCTGCAGAGCAGTCAAAAGCCTGATTTGAGTTTCAGATTCACACCAACCCCGGTAACGTTCAATCACACCTGGGTGTGACTTTTCATCCAGGCTCAACGCTGGGATCTAATTGGACGAGGGCCCCAGGACTTCCTGTGGTGCAACTCTGTCCCTGAAACCATCAAACTCTGCTTCACCCTCAGCTCTCGGCCATTCCACGCAGTTCACTTCACTTGCAAGGAGGCACAGAAACATAGCGCTGCTGTTTGTAAAAAGAACATCCGAGGTCACAGTCTTAAATTCACTGGACGACAATGGACTCTGTTCTTGGATCCTGAAGAAGAGAAGTGGACAACTTACCTGCAGAAAGAAGAAAACACATCCTTCAGAGAAAGAGAAGAACAAATTCTCTTTCCAATCAAGTGGTTATAAGGAAGCAGAATACGCTTCCTCTCTGAGAAAACCCTCTCCGCCAACACACAATAATGTTGTGCCCCGCTGAGACCTATTGAATCCTTCCAGTTGAATTCATGTCTCCACTGAGCCTCCCGATAGACGTATTCATGTCGGTGGGCGTGTCTCTTGCTTTGCAGCGGTTTCCTGTCCGGAGTGGCGTCCCTGAAGGACGGAGCCATGAGCCGGGCGGAGAGAGGCCAGCTCACCCTTTCTCAGGTGGGTGACGTCACGAGTCTCTGACCTTCACTGAGTATTTTCCCGCCTCCTTCATCCTTGAAACCTGTGTGCAGATGATCCCGGCCTTGGAGGCGGAGTGCGTGAAGGAGGCCGGGGTCAAAGGTGTGACTCTGCCGTCTGATTGGTCAGCGAGACGCCTGCTGGAGGAGCTCAGAGAGGCGATGATGGACGTCCAACCGGCCGTGCTGAAGACAGCTGCCAGTCTGCGTCACAGTGGTACAAACGTGCATCAGCAGATCTGTTCACACCTGCATTCTCTCTAGTGGCCACCAGGGGGCGACTCCTCTGGTTTTATAGAAGTCTATAGCAAATGACTCTACTTCTCTCTTGATTTATTACCTCAGTAAACATTGTAAACATGAGTTTATGTCTCAATCTCTAGTTTCAAGTCTTCTTCAGTACAGCATGATGTTCATTTAGTACATTATGGTCCATTTAGAGTCACACAGACCATAATTGGAGATAAACCTGAGCTGAATTTCAGGAGCAGGACCACACCTCAGCCACTCGCCCACTTCCGCCCACACTCCTATAACTACCTCCCCACTCTAAGCCTCGGCACACTCGCGTTTCCTGCACTCGCAACCTGAACACCACGCAGAGGACGCCGCCAAGCGCATCGAGAGGGTCCGGGCAGCCAAACCCGCGATCTCCACCTCGCCGACCAGCTGCATCCACCCGCCAGCATGAAACAAACGTTTAACTTAGCTTAACTGAATAAAACTCAACTCATCATAAAGTAATATAATCACGTGCACACAGCCACTGATCTTCCTTTCCTGTCCATGATATTTAATGCCTATTTTTCTAATTTCTTTATCATGGATTATGAACGTTAAAAAATACTGTAGTATATGCAAGATTGGACAGTAGCTTGCTGTTGGTCATTGTTTTCTCCCAAGGCATCAACATTTGGTATATTCAAACCGTATTTAACTGTTTATATGAAAAACAGTACATTACTGTCTAGAATTCCCGTTTTTTTCAGTGATTTGTGACGGTGTGGTTTAAAAATTGCAGGCGTATTATTGGTAAGGAGCCGATGGTGTCTGGTCCCAAATGTCAAGCGTAAAATGGCCTCACTCTATCGCCATGACAAATCACTCATGAGTAGATATCCTCATATCCAACAGTACAAAACAACACGGCTGTTATTCCACCGTGAAAATCTGCAATTACAAATTACATTAGGAGGAGATCGAGGAAGAATGTTCACTCTATGTGAGGGTTTGGTGATAATACCAAAACTGGATGTAGTATATTTGGTGCTATTATTCAAAGACGATATATATTTTCAAGTCTTGAACTTAAAATGCCCTTAAATGTACAAGCAGAAGCATGGGACCTTTAGGCTACACACATACTGTCATACTGTGCTCATCTGATATCATCTGAATCCAAACTTCAAAGCAAATCCATCTGGATGTTAGCGGGTACAAACCAGTTCAATCCATCACGGTTCCTCATGTCTGCGTGTGCCATGTTGAAATGGTGAGTTGTTCCGTCAGCCTATGCATGAATGGCTTCATACATAATTCAATTCATAGAGAACATCATTTGCGTAATGTGTTTTTTTGTCATTTTTAGTGGTCCTGTTATCACTGAAGCAAATGTGAATAATTACAGAACGTGGCCAACTGCACTTGTAGGCCGTAGCCTTGTGCTGTCGGTGCGTTCCTCTGGTGACGATGTGGGCAGTGAGACTGCTGCCTGGTGGCCCGACGACCATTTTCTAATTCACAATAAAAATAAATTGATTCACAATGAGATTTTTTAATTAGGGGTGGGAATGACCAGAGGTCCTGCGATACAATATTATCACGATACTGCAATATTCTGAGTATTGCGATAACATATTTTGCAACATATTTTACTTCAAGTTATGTCCCCAAAGGAAAACTGTGTCAACATGTTTCCTCTAATAAGATCAAGTTTTCAGTCTGTTCATCTCACTTCAATCATTTTTATTGCAGCAGAATATGATTGTCAAGCAGACACTGACCAATGTCATAAATGTTGCATGAACCTGACCAACTGAACACTTTGTATCACTACATAGCCCAACTTAACTGAATGCAAACGTGTGGACTCAGTATATGAACTATAACTTGTATAAGTAGGATATTAGAGTTATATAACTCAGTATAACTTGCGATGCGTGGACGTCGAGGGCAGAGACAGTGATGCGCTGCACTCTCCCCATGAGCCGGCTACTGTTGGCAGATTTAACCCCGTTGTGAGGCCAGATGTCTCTCTTTGTTTTGACCAACTTCCACCCAATCACGCTGACCCGGGACCTTTGCTGACCTCACCAGAAAACAACTCAGCACCATCTAGTGGACTGAAAAAGTAATTGATTTGATTTTTTAATATGTATCGATACAATATCGCCACGCAAAATATCGCGATACTATGCTGTATCGATTTTTTCCCCACCCCTACTATTAATGTAAATAAGGTGCCGGACTGCATACACAACAAATTTAAATCGACTAACAGAGATTGTTAATCAACAGTTTGTTTCCTGTCATTTTGCAAAAGCAAGTTGAGGATCCTCTGGTGTTCGGCTAATAAAGGAACCCAGTCGACCGGAAAACTATTTTGGCTTTGTACCTTTCTGCAAAGCACTGGATGAACCCTACATGTTTTTAATGAATGTTTCTTATCATGTTTACAGAAACGCACTATGACGTTATCATTGTAAAACAATTTGTTGGGTTTAGGAAACAAAACTTGTTTATGGTTGGAAAAAAAGATCATGGTTTGTGTTTAAATATTAACATAATGTGAGAAAAATTCACTCGAGCCGATGTAAAAATCATTAATCACAGGACATTTATTCTTGCAAGGAGACAGGGTTGATTCACAAACAGAATGTACATCAACAATATAACTAGACTAAATGAAATACTCATTTTTATAGCATGTAGTTTTACAAAAACGTTTACGCGATATGATTTGTCACTTGCTCTGCATGAATGCAAACTGTCCATGTTCCAACAAAAACAAGTATTCAACATATTTATTTCCTTCTCTTTAGGAAATCCTGTAGCTTACATGGTTTTGACGCATGACCCATGAATTATCACCTATTAGAATCTTTAATACAGTATTTATGTTTACAAGTAAGACATGACGCATAATAAATACTAATACAAATGTTTTGCATTTTGTACCACGAAAGAGTGTGTTAAATGAGGTGGTGGTGGTTTAGACAACTTTAAGCCTACGTTACACTACAGCACAATGCATTCATGAAATGTAGAAGGAAGAATTGATGGTCCTAACAGTAAGCTTTCTTGTCTTAACAGTTCTTCTCAACCAACTTTTCCATCATGTGACGCCATTTCCCTGGAGGCGGAACCACGGACAGATAAATCCCTCGCAGGCGCTGAGTCGGACACTTTGACCTGACGCACAGACGAAGTCGGAAGCTGTCCCGGTCGGAAGCGTAATGTGGCTGCAGTCCGTGCTGCTGCCTCTCCTCAGGCTCTACCTGTGCGGAATGAAAGTTCTCTTCTATCAGATGTTCAACAGATCTTTCACGCTACCAGGTAAGAATCAATGTATATGTTGTTTAGCAAATGATATTCTTTGAAGCTATAATCTCCCGGCATGTGCCGTTTCCATGCTGATCTCCGTTAGAAATGGGACTGTTTACATATATGATCGGTAAGATATCGTGTTAGTCCGTCATAATCTTCCAACAAAATAAATACTGATGAATCAACTCTAAAGAACGCGAGTGTAGTGAACAGAGATGCTGCCGTGGGGCTACCGTGGGGTTGTGTCAATGTTTCTAACCGAGTTTGGCATGTTCCCATTTAAAAAAACGTCGAAACAATAGTCTGGTATGAACATCGTCAATAACTAGTCGGATATCAGAATAGCCAACGCATGACTGGAAACTACGTCTGTCTAATATTGTATCTATTGATTTTTTTTAAAGCTGTATTCAAATGCATTTCGTGCATTAGTTTTATGAAGTATTGAATGTGAGCGCGTTCATTAATACTTTCGCTTTTGAAACCTACTGAGACCTCAACGTGTAATACATTAGACCAACAATGTAATAAAATGCGGAATGATACTGAAATAACATTTGACCGATTCATGTAATGGTATGGTATAGAAAACGTATAATGCTCTTAGTGTCATGGTAGTTCACTGAAAACAATCCTATTTAACACTGATGTCATGTTTGGAAATGTACACTCTAGTCTCTTAAAGTTATCACAATATTGGTTTGATTAAATTTTCAATAATAAGTGCAAATTGTATTCCATTTTTTAGGAGATTATTACATTATTGGGTGCTACAAGACATAACGGAATAGTATTGACAGCCTACTATGAAGATATGTTTACCCTCATTGAGTATATGTGATTATTAATAGAACGTATATTTTATGAATATAGCTCTTGTATGCACACATGAACTACTCAAACTGATGTTGAAAGCAGCGCTGTGTTCCACTGCGAGGTATCAGTCCGCCCTTTGTATGCGTCATCAAACCTACTTTAGTTTGTTAGAGTAAGACAAAGCGAGGATTGTGTCTCCAGACAGCATGAGGCGGGTTGGACCTGAGCTTTACACACTTCTAATCTCACAGAGAATGCAGGCTATTTATCAGCAAGTAAGAGGATTTCCTAAATTCTAGTTATTTATATGGAATTTCCTGAAACCGTGACTAAAAGATAATGCCTGGCTGGCTCGTGATTTTTTTGCAGAAATTCCAGTTTTGCAGCTGCCCTCTTTTTATTCATTTGTTCCTTTCTTTATTTAGTTGGTTTGGACATCAGTGCCGTTTCATTCCAGGCTGTCGGCACTGACCTGATCTCTGAAATGATGAAGACTGGTTCTTTGCTTGCACCCGGGCCTGTGTTTTAATGCCAGCTAGTGACTGAATACTGAATTGTGTTGAATGAAAATCCTTCAACAGATAACTGGTGTTGAATCATGTTGTTTTATCACTTAATTACAATGAACTAATAACGGGCTAATACACTGAGAATGTGCCAATCTTGTTGAAAAATGTGGTCGAGAGAGCTCTTATTAAAACACCATTTGAATACACTCCGCTGCCAGTTCATTAGGTACACCTAGCTAAAGCGTGTGCAGTCTAATACCACAGTCCTGCAGGAAATCCTCCCTTCATGAAGGTTATAATCCGTTTTTAGTCATCCTGTGTCTATTCAACTGTATGATCATGTTGGGTCATATAGTGTATAAACAATTAGAAACAGCACTATAATTACTATTGTATTACAATTGAATACCTCTTAAATGATGTCAAAAAAACAGAACATTATAAACATGAAGGTAGAATGTATTGCAGAACTGTTTAGCATTTTTCACTGATCTAGTTTGTTGTGAGCATTGCCGACTGATTTTCAAAATCCCATCTTTTTTAACCACAACCTTCAAATGTGTATTTCACTATTCTTGTTAGGTGCTCAATAAGTGAAGGAACCGATGGAGGGTAAAAGTTCAGGACCTTCATGCTCTGGCCCCAAACTGGTGTCACACCCGCGGGCAAAAAGCAAAGTCTGGAAATACTTTGGCTTTGATACGGATGCCAATGGCTTCATATTGCACTGGAAACGGATATACTGTCGCGTGTGTATGAGTCAAATCGCTTACTCCGGAAACACCTCCAATCTTATGTACCACCTTGAGAAGAACCACCCCGTAGAATTCAACGCATATGTGAGGAGCAACACGGATCAGATGCGCGAGGCGTTTTCCATGGCGTTCGCCAGGATAAAGACCGAGCCTTCGCTCGTACCTGTTCAGCAACCGTCCCAGGACACAAACCTGAAGCCGAGTTTAGATGATGAAAACAGGCGACACAGTGATCTAACAATAGCCGTCATCAACTTCATCTGTGAGGGGCTGTACCCTGTATCTGTAGTTGAAGAGCCTACTTTCAAGACCTTGATGAGTACCGTCGATCCCGGGTATTCTCTACCGAGCAAAAGTGACGTGGCCATTAAAATGCTCCCTCAGATGTACTGCCGTACCCGGGACATGGTCTTCTGCGAGCTTGCTGGGGTTGTGAACTGTGGCGTGACCACTGACCTTTGGCAAAGCCAAACCCAGAAAAGGACCTACATTTCGCTCTCTATGCATTCAGTTAACTACAGTAGTACTATGGGCTTCTCTATGATCAACAGGTGTCTTAAAACCTTTGAAGTGCAAGAGGACAACGCGGCCGAGAACATCACCAGAGCGATGTACGAGGCTTTCGTTGAGTGGGGGATAACTCACAAAGTCAGCGGTGCCACCACAAACGGTTCAGTTGACGTCGTCAAAGCGTGCTCCCTCCTAGACCTGTCCGTGGAAATGCCTTGCCTCGGACACACCATCAACCGTGCGGTGGACGAAGCCTTCCAGTTGCCACGAGTCTGCAGCTTTTTGGGATGTTGCCGAAAACTGGTCGACCATTTTCAAGAACCGACGCTGTATCTGCTGAAGGAGAAACAGAAGCAGCATGGCCTCCCGCAGTGTGCACTCATCGCAGACAGGCCCAGGTCTTGGTTGGCCACGTTGGCAATGTTGCAAAGACTGGAGCAGCAACAAATTGCTATAACTGCGACACTTGGAGAGAGTTCCAGCAGTCATCATTTCAGCTTTGAAGGCACTCACTGGGCTTTGTTGGATGACTTGATTGAAATCCTTCAGCCTTTTAAAGTTGTGGCGAACATGATCACTTCTTGTAGGTACCCAACCATCAGCATGGTTCGGCCCGTGCTTCATATGCTGCTGAACACCACCCTCAAGGTCAAGGACGGGGACCTCAAAGAGATCAGCATGACCAAAGAGATCATCTCAAAGGTCCTATCCAGCACCTACTCGCAGGACACACCTCCGTCGCAAGACATAGCAACGTTCCTCAACGTTGCTACATTTTTGGACCCTCGGTACAAGAAGTTGCCCTTCCTCTCCACTCAGGAGCGCTCCAAAGTTGAGAGTACCATCATAGAGGAGGCGAAAGCCGTCCTGGAGAAGCAGATTGCAGAGCGACCGTGCCTAGATGATTTCTCCTTGGACTCTGATGAGCCACCGAGCAAAAAGCCTGCGCCTCTACGAGAATCTGCCAGGAGTTCAACCCAAGACAACCCTTTGGCTGCCATATTCTGTCAGTTCGATACAGACCAGAGCCAGGAGGAGCTGCATGCACAGGTGTTGGAGGAGCTGAGCAACTACAAAGCACAAAGAGTCCTCGGTCTGAATGAAGACCCTTTATTCTGGTGGTCGAGTCATGCGCCCTTGTTCCCCGCCCTCCCTAAGGTGCTCCAGAAGTACTGGTGTGTTCCTGCCACCAGTGTGCAGTGTCACCGGCTGTTCGGCTCCTCTGGGACTGCTCTGTGTGGGAAAAGGAACCGCATAGCTCCAGCTTTAGTAGATCAGCAGATCTTCTTGTACGAGAACTCGAGAAGCTACTATGAGCCTGAGCCCTGTGAGGGGGATTTGGACAACGTTTAGGAGAGCCTCTTGAGTGACTCTGCGCTTAAAATGAGCAAATAGTTAAAGAATTGTGATGACTTTATTCCTTGTAATGGAACTGTTGTAGCAGTAATTACTGTTTTTCTTTTCTTTTTAAGAGTTTTGACCTATATTGTCTTACATTAAAATGAATTCTAGAGAACTTAGAGGTATTGTTGTACTTTGTTAAAAAATGAGATTGAAATCAATCTTCTCATCTCAGGAAAGAAAAGAAAAACTTCAAACTGGAAGGAGTTTATTAAAGCCTATAAATCAACTCTACAAATCACTTTTTTCATCGCATTAATCAGAGGAAATCCTTAAACTGCTGCAGTCATCACATCTGTTCAGTAGATGGTATAAACCAAATGTTTATGGATATTTCAGCATTAACAATGGATGGGTTTTATGTCTTGCTGTGCAGAACACTGGCACATGTGAGTATGATGTAAACGCAATCTATGAAAGTAAAGGTGTTGTCTTCATTTTAGTGACTTGACTTTTTTTATTGTAACGTTGGTGCATTTTTATGAATACACTCAATTATTCATCTTTCACAGGGGCAACGTATTGTAAATGACATGAATTGATTCTTGAATAATCACAGATTAGACATTCCTGTCCCGACATAGTTCATGTAACGCTACCTGTTCTTCACACAAACATTGAATCATGTTGAGTCCTAAAAACATCTGCAAATGAAGGATTGGATAATGTTGTCATGTGATGCGCTCTCTCCTACACAGTCTTGCCCAAGCAGAATGGAAGGGTTGGCGTTGTGACGGGGGGCACCAGAGGAATGGGTTATGAGACAGCGAGGCACCTGGCACGCCTCGGCATGCATGTTGTCATAGGTAGGGTGGATTATTCTAAATACCTCCAGAGTGTGAAAGATCCACCAGGATCGGCCACCTTTTACATTTCAGTCAAACGTGATGTTGTCAAAATGTTTCATAAATACAGCCTAGCTTGATACATGACAGCTAATCATTTTCAGGAAGAATGAATAATTCGTAGCGACATGAGCTTTAGCCAGTCCGGTTGAGATGCAGTAGATATCTGCTGGACATCCGCCCACCAAGTCTCTCTGATCTCCATCATCTCCAGCTGGAAACGAGAGGACGGAGGGAGCAGCGGCCGTCGGCAGGATCCAAGAGGAAGGCGTCGCGGGGAAAGGTAATCATCTGTCTCTGGTCACGTGTCATTGAAGACAAAAGGAAAGAACTCTTTCAATAGTCTGGTATAGAATGTGAGCTGAGAGACGAGTGGAGCCTTCAAACCAAAGCTGCCAGTTGATACAAAATGTTCTGTATTCAAATATACCGGTACATGACTGGCTGTATGAAGTCATTTGTCGTCTGAATTATTTATTTCTTTAAATTAGCCATCTCTGAAAAAGTTTCCAATCCTTTTTTTGATATTCATAATCAATATTAGCGTTTGTTTCCCGAAAAACTGATGTTGATGTGACAAAGATCTGGAGAAGGCAACTGCTGCTGCAAAGGTTGCTGAGTCTGTGTGGAGGATACGGGTGTACACATCTGGATGTTAGGTCTTGATCTACTGTTACAGCTGTGTATGTCACAGAGCCGCCCGTCGGCGAGGACCGTTTCTCCAACTAAGCAATAAAACTCACTATTTCAACATGTCATATCACTGTTTATGTTTCAGTTGTTCTATCCTCATTCCACTCCCTTTAGTCAGGTTAGCTAATGGTGATGTCTTTAAAGCAACACAATTGAGAATCTAAAGGAAATTAATCTACCGTTTATCATATATTGTTTATTTTAGATTTTAGATGCTCCAAACACACAGGTTCAGCATTTCACCTCCACGACTGGGTCCATGCGATCCAAATGATTTATTCGACATATGATAATGATGTTTTTATGACTTTTTTTTTTCCCCAACATGTTTTACTTTTTTGTCATACTATACTGTCTTTTTATGACTTTTTAACATAATATAAATGAATAAGAAATAAGTCCAGGAAATGCCATTGAAGGGTTTATTTGAAGTCATTTGTTTTCCGGTTTGTGCTTCACATAAAACTGAGGATTTCATGAATCTAACCTATTTCCTCTCATTTTGAAAATCAATTCTAAAATACAGAAGTTATACGAAGTGCTCTGCTCTGGCCCGAGGCTGATGAAAGCGGTTAAATGGGACTCACGGAAGCAGCCAGCTGTTCATAGACTGATTAAAGTGACGCAGAGTTCCTTCAATTATAAAATCTTGACATGCGTGAAGCTGCTAAGAACTAAAACCAGGATTTAGGGGGAAGACATTCTAGGTTCAAAGCTGTTAAGTTATATCCTTTTTCGTTTCCAGGTTTCCCCTGAATTGTCCTGTGTGCACCTAATATACTTTGTATTAACAATGGATGCAATGTGAAAGCTCTGCAGTCTCTGTCAGCTCTGTGGTTTGGTATATGATTGATTGAAGATGAGCCTTTTGATCTGTGCTAACGTGGCGGTTTGTCTGTTCACAGTGGAGTTCGTCTTCTTAGACCTGACCTCACTCAAATCAGTGCGGCAGTTTGCTCAGGCGTTCAAAGACCGAGGTCTCCCGCTCCATGTTCTGGTTAACAACGGTAAGCTGCGGTAAATGCATGAAAGAGAAGATCAGACACACTGCGTACACTAAGAGCACATCTGTGTCCGTGCAGCTGGAACCATGATGGTTCCTGAGAGACAGACTGAGGACGGCTTTGAGTTCCACTTCACGCTCAACTACCTCGGCCACTTCCTGCTGACCAACCTGCTGCTGGGCACGCTGAAGAGGTCGGGGCGACAGGGCTGCTGCTCCAGAATCATCAACATGTCCTCCGCTACGCACTACGCAGGCGTCGTGCACATGGATGACTTAAACGGCAGGTGAATGCCTGCTGATGATTCTGAGGGTGCTAAATCCCAAATTCCGAGCATAAATAGGATTGAGGAGTTGGGGCATTAAACACAGCGCAATAGTAACCTCCGATTAGTCCTACTGATGATTTTAGTGATCCTCAGACTTTCCATCTAGTTATCTAGTCTAAGTTTACTGCTAACACACCGGTGTGGTGCAGTCACCTCAAAGCATGCAGGTAGGGGGTTCGATCCCCGGTCAGGACCTCTGTGTGTGGAGTTTGACGGGAGCAGCCAAAAGCAGAAGACGCTGACGCACCAAACTATGATGGTGAACATGATGAACAGTACATTTGTTAACATGTCATTGTGAGCATGAGGCAGACATTAGCATTTAGCCCCACGGAGCTGCTAGCCCAAATCCAAATAATGAAACCATTTTACAGTCTTGATATGATGCTACATTCTGTTGTCTGCAGTATTCCCACAGTGGTAAAGAAGGATAAGTCTGTGTGCAGACATCTATCGTGTGTGTGTGTGACATCTGGCAAAACCTGTGATATTGTTGCCGAAAAGCTAACCAAATACAAAGTACTATGTTTAAAAAAAACACCTGCATAATGCTGCGTTCACACTGGTCGCGTTGATTTTTTTGACGCACTGCAAAATCGCGTCCAACGCGCCGCCGGTCGTGTTCACACCAAACGCCGCAAAATCTCGTAGTGCCGGAGAGGGGGCGTGGTTTATCGTCCTGGAAGCCGTTCACCTGGCCGCCATTTCTTTCCGCTGTCAACCGTGAAAGGAATAAGGACAATTGCTGCTTTGTACGTGTTGTGGAAGTCCCTCAAACATCGGAATGCCAAACGCCGTCATGTCTGGTTCATAACATTGTTCAGAGGAGCTCCGTGGATTGTATCGAGCTGTATTCACCGTGTCTAGCAAGCCACCGGTCGCTGTTTACTACAGCTGTAGGAACACAAAATAAACTGATTTGGCTGTGATTCAACGGCAATAAACCGACAAAAAGGGACTCCGAAATAACTACGTAATGATGCCGATTTGTACTTGTCTTCTCCGACAAAAAGGGACTCCGAAATAACTACGTAATGATACCGATTTGTAGGTTACTTGTCTTCTCAATGGAGCTCTGATGGATCGGTGCTAGGCTATGCTAACATCGTAGCAGCTCCACCAGCACTCAATAACGTCACGTAGACGTAAATACGGCAGCGTCTATTCATTGTTTGTACCGTATGGTTTACACACACACATGTATACACATAGTTTGGTCCGGTCTCTGTTGATATGAGGTATCGTAGAGCTCTGGGTGAACACAGACGGCTACAGGATTTATTTCCTGATTCAACAACGGCAGGAAGCCAGTGATGACAGGGGGAGCAACTCAACGCTGATAGGCTATCGCGCCACGCGATTATTTCGCAGAACAAATTTCAACTCGCGGTGTCCATCGCAAAATCGCGGCACGCCAGTCTCATCGCGTCTGTGCATAGACTTTGTATCTCGACGCGCGTCAAAAAATCAACGCGCGTCGAGATTACATACAAAGTCTATGCACAGACGCGATGAGACTGGCGCGCCGCGATTTTGCGATGGCGCGGCGCGTTGGACGCGTTATTGCAGTGCGGTGGACACGTTGGATGCCGCAAAATCGCCAACGCGCGAGTTGAAATTTTTCAACTTCAGCGACATAATCGCGTGACGCTGTGGCGCGATAGCCTATCAGCGTTGAGTTGCTCCCCCTGTCATCACTGGCTTCCTGCCGTTGAATCAGGAAATAAATCCTGTAGCCGTTTGTGTTCACCCAGAGCTCTACGATACCTCATATCAATAGAGACCGGACCAAACTATGTGTATACATGTGTGTGTGTGTAAACCATACGGTACAAACAATGAATAGACGCTGCCGTATTTACGTCTACGTGACGTTATTGAGTGCTGGTGGAGCTGCTACGATGTTAGCATAGCCTAGCACCGATCCATCAGAGCTCCATTGAGAAGACCAGTAACCTACAAATCGGCATCATTATGTAGTTATTTCGGAGTCCCTTTTTGTCAGAGAAGACAAATACAAATCGGCATCATTACGTAGTTATTTCGGAGTCCCTTTTTGTCTGTTTATTTTCCGTTGAATCACAGCCAAATCAGTTTATTTTGTGTTCCTACAGCTGTAGTAAACAGCGACCGGTGGCTTGCTAGACACAGTGAATACATCGCGATGAAATCCACGGAGCTCCTCTGAACAATATTATGAACCAGACATGACGGCGTTTAGTTTCCCGGGATATCTGTGACTTCCACAACACGTACTGAGCAGAAATCTCCGGCGCGATTTGCACATGAACACTTGGTCCCCGGCGTTTTGACCGGCGTGGCGATGGACGCGAATATGCGGCGCGATGAATTCGCTGCACCTTCGGTGTGAACGAAGCATTAGCTGTTTTAAAATGCTTGCCATCTTTTTCTAAACTCAATGCTATTACATCTGTCCTTTGGTTTAACCAACATAGTCAACTCACAGCTCCGAACCATAACCACTGCTGGAGCTCAGTGTGACGCTGACAGACTGATAGCGTCCCTCGCCCCTCTCTAGGATCTGCTACAGCTCCCACGGTGCTTATTCCCAAAGCAAACTGGCTCTGGTCCTCTTCACCTACTACCTGCAGGAGCAGCTTACGGCCGGCGGCTTCCTGGTGACCGTCAACGCCGTGGACCCCGGCATGGTGGACACGGCGCTGTACGACAACCTGTGGAGCCTCGTGCAGACGCTGAAGAGACCCGTGGCCAAGATACTGTTCAGGGTAGGTCTTCAGTCTGGCCAGATCAGTGTGTTGCTGAGACAAAGAGAGGTCTCTGTAAAGGGGCGGGGCAGTGGTGAAACCCACCTGAAACAGGAAACTGTTTCTGAATCGACCGTGTTCTGAAAGAATACATGTTGGGTTTTTTCATGTTCATCAACTCAACTTCCATGGTTTCTTTTGCTCTTCTCAGACTCCAGCAGAGGGAGCGTCCATATCCATCTATGGCGCAGCTGCCTCTGAGATGGAGGGCGTGGGGGCCTGTTACCTGTACAACAGCCACAAGACTCAGTCCTCAGACAGCTCCTACGACTCCGAGCTACAAGCCGAGCTGTGGAAGAAGAGCTGTGAGCTGGTGGGCCTTCAGATATAGTTCCACATCCTCCAGAGTCACAAGTCCTACCGGACCGCTGCCTGACTTCATGTAGTGTCCCAACACTCACACATCTAGACTTCTAGGCCGTCCACATCTGATGACACAGATGGTTTTAGAGCTGCAGCTTGATTACATCAATATAACTGAAATAACATGAAAACTGTTGATGATTTATTCAATTCAAACTTGAAAATGGCCAAACCGAAGAGAAATGTGCACATCAGACCTGATGGGTGGGTGAGCTTGTCCTCATTTCTGCTGCATTATCACAAAGTATTCTGTGTACAATGAATGTTTTGTTTTTCAACATCAGCTAAGTTGTCGCTCTCTGCTCTTCTGTTTCGAGACTAAAGATATGTTAATATCTTGCCATGCTTCCATACAGAGCAGCTGTGCTGTTGAATATCCACAGTCAGAGCACATGAGATTCCTACGGCCTAGTGTTGCCTATTGAAGCCGACAGATGATTTTCCATATTTGTGATTTAATGTGACGTGAGTTTGTAAGTTGTATAGAATCAGTATTCAATCACAACATAGAATCGGGAACTAATTTAAACATCAAGTCTACTGAAAAGTGAGTTTTCACACATTTCAATTCATCTCTATGCAGAAAATAATAAATTATTGAATGTATCTTATTGCTGAAAGGAAACACGGTAGAAGTTGCAACTTCACTTGAAGATGCCGCCAGATCCTACACACCGGCCCTTTAAGTGGATTCAGTTTTAGGGTATAGATATTCCATTTGTATACCACAAAGTGCACTTTTTTTGCCTTAATAAAAAATAATTTTTACATTCATATATTGAATTAGCATTTATAGTGCAATATCATTTCACATGTTTAACTCAGAGTCCCCACATGCTGATAGCTTGAGTTGACGATCCAAGATGTTTAATACCTGCCTGCGGGTCCATCTTATCATATATTTGAGTATGTTTCATAAGAACTACAGTGACCAGTTTTAGCAGATTCTTGCAAATTGAGTTTTAATGGAAGTCTATAACTATATGTGATGCGTTTACAAATGTTACATAAATGTAAATCGTCGTCCCGGATCATGGTGTCTTACTTTCTATAAGTATAAAGAAGTTCATGTTCCTATAGTTATGTTTATGATCCTGGGCCTGAACTCTTCTGTTTAATGTTCTGAATACATTTCAGTGTGTCAGCATCAAAAACTGTTCCAATCAAACTGACTATACTGCTCACAAATGGTTTACCACCATCACTGTGAATTATGCCTTCATTCCAGATTGTACTAATTTAGTCATGTGAGTTTACAGTTATTATATTAACAGGTTAAGATGTCCCACCGATTCACAATATGTTAATAAACACAAATTAACAAATTGCTTCGTATGAATGAATTTAAATTTTACATGGATACAATTAGTATATAAATAAAAATTGTGAAATCAGACAAGCCTTTATGAATGTGCAATAATGCACTTATTGATTTAATCAGTAAGAACATCAAACATGCACAACCTTAGAATGGCCCCTTAACCCCGTCCAAGTAACCAGAGGAAACATTTACCATTCTTTAACATAAGGTTTGTGTCATGTAACTAATTATAATGTGCAAATACAAATCTAACAGCTGATTTTGTTCAAATGTGAAAAGATGTAACAAAATAGATCAAAGGTGGAAATTATAGCCCTATTGATACAGGATGTACATTTCTGTATTTGTACAAAAAAATGACAATATATCAGGCAATACTCACTTTTATCACAATATTTTTGTGCCGAGTGTGACATTTTGCTAATAAGCCAAGATACAGGCCCACACACACAGGTACCAATCCTACTGGAGATAACAGTCAGCAGTTTTTAGTGTGCAGTTGAAGGATATGACATCATATGAACAGTATCAGTGCTGTTAAACATGTGCTTACACATAAAGAGGCTGGCTGGCATAATAGACACTGACTCCTCATCTCTGCCCTAACATACCATCAGTGGATATATATTCCTGTTAGTAACCCATTCGTACATGTCAGTGCTGTGCAGCGCACTAACCAGAGGATTGATCCACTTTCTTGGATTTAGCCCACTCCAGGTGGCTTTAGTATTTTCAGAGGAGGTCTGTAACTTTGTTTTAACCTCAAATGTTGGTGAAACGAGTCACAAACATTTAGGGTTCAATGTAGTGAGTGGACTGAAGTCATACGGGCACATTTCACACAAGGCAAAACAGAGCTGAGGGTAAAAAATGTTTTTTTCAGTATATCATTGTATGCTTGTACCGTTGGTGTCCCTGGAAACCATTTCCTGTCCTGTGTCTGTGTACTGATCTCACCCAAAGAAATATGTCTTGGGTCTGGACTTAAAGGAACCTCTCCCGGACCCCTCCTGCTCCTCCGTGTCTCGGAACGTGGTGCTGTGGACAATCTCCGATGTCCTCGAGCGCAGCTTCTGCAGTTTGGGCTTCATCCTGCTGAGTGAGGACTTCCTCCTGACGACTTTCTGTCTGAGTGGGACCTCGCCGTCCACAGAGTTCCAGTCGTTGGGTTTGAGGAGTCTGAGGGGCTTCAGGTTGGAATGGAGAGCCTTGGAGAACCTCCAGCGGCCTCCTTCCCTGAGGTCTGCATTCTTTGAGTCAGCACGTTCGTACGCTCCTATTATATCCTGCATGTCCACACTCACGTTGTCAGTGAGGTACTGGCAGGCCTTCCTCCCGCTGTAGTCTCGGATCTCCACATCGGCGTCGTAGGCCCCCACCAGGAGCTTCACCACCTCCATGTGGTTGTGCATGGCAGCCACGTGCAGCGGCGTGTAGCCGCTGTTGGATCGGACATCGGCGCTGATGGGGACGTCGTGCTGCTTGGCAAAGTTGATGAGCAGCGCCATCAGCTCGGGCTTGCCTCGCTTGGCCGCCCAGTGCAGGCAGGTGAAACCGGTGACGAAGTCCTTTCTCAGGACGAGGCTCGGATCCGTGGCGAGGAGGAGGCACAAGCTGCCCCACTCTCCGTCCGAAGCGCACATCATCCACTCGTGTTCCAGCGGGTCCAGAGTGATGGCGGCCCTGTCGTCGTCCGGGTCGGAGGAGATCAGGGAAGCAGAGTCGCCGTCATTCCTGTCGGACAGGTAGACTGAGCTGCGTATCACCATGCTCCGCCTCAGCTGGGGGGAGCTGTTCACCATTACCTCGATGAAGTGTTTACGACTGCCTTTGGGGCTGCCGGGTCCTTCGCTCCCAGACAGACTGCGTGTGTCCAACTGCCCTTCATCCTCCTCCTCTTCGTCTGACTCCGGCTGTCTGGAGGGAACTTGCCGTTGGGATCCTTTTGAGCTCCTGGTCCCCACGTTAATGTGTTCTACTTCATTCAGGCCTTCTGCTGAAAGAGACTCCGTCTCAACCGGTCTGTCTCTGGGGCCGAGTCCAACACTACCCGTGTCTACCTGTCCTGTAGTACCGGTTTGTACAGGCCCCAACAGGATGACCATAGATCCCTCTGCAGGAACAGGCGAAGCTTTAGTCACTGAAATTTCTGGTATTTCAGGCTCGTTTACAACCTGCTTCTTCTTGGAGTCCCTCCTCTCTCGTTTGAAGCTTTCTCTGTTTCCCATCTCACCTGAGTGACTGTCCACTTCCTCAACTACACAAACAAACTCGCCACACTCACTCGTGTCGTCCGTTTGCGCTGTAAAAATATTCGCAGTGTTGAAATCATGCGGAACTCTCACCTGGCGCTCACTTCCGTAACCTGCGCCAGGTGGCTGCGCCCCACGTCCTGCGGCGCGAGGCTGGGCTGGGAGCTCCGCTGCGTCACTGCCACGAGCCCGACGGCCGTCTGAACCTGCAGGACAACGGTGACGGAGTTCCTCTCGGGACGTTACCGGTTCGGTTTCTGTCCCGTCGCTAACACTCCAGTTCAGCTGCTCCTTCTCTGAACCGCGAAACTTTGTCTTCAGGCGGACATATTTCACTTCACTCTCAGTCTTTACAAAAGCAATGTTGTCCACGTACTTTTTAAATGTCTCACGGACAGCAGCTTTCTTCTCCGGCTCCTCCGGGAATACGACCTTAAAATGCGCAATTAAATCCGTGTTTTTCACTTTGCCCCCTTTCTCCTTTAGAAAGGCGAGAATTGCCTCTTGCGTACACTCGGACGCCATTGTAAACTACTAATTTGAATAACCGTCAAAGCAGCAAAACATCGTGTAAACATGCGTTCCTGTCGTACCGTCCTATACCGACAAATCCAACGAGTTATCATTCGGCGCAGAACTGAATGAAGTAGAACCGCAAACTGTGTCACGTGAGGTCGAGCTTTTCACTGTGTTCTATTTCTAGCGTTCTTCGCCTCCTAGCAACCGAGTGCAGGAAACGGACACTCGCGGACCGTACCATTTGTTCTGTAGAGGGGGGGGGGGGGGGGGTTATGCTGAAAACCTATGGTTAAAACCCGTTAAAAACGTCATTCATGTTTCTATGAACTGCCAAACATACTTTGATTACGCGCACTTTCAAACGTGATGACGTTTGAAATTAAATAATACATTTTAACATTTAGTTTTCTTCTGAATTAAGTGGTCCTCAAGGGCAATGCCAGTTTGTGAACAGACCATGTTGTTAGATGAAGAAATCAACTTAGTGGACGTGTGATTATGAATAACTATGAAACAAGTTGTATTCTGAATGAGTCATGTGTGAACAGTATGTTATGGGAAAACATGAACTGGTTGCTGTGTTGCACAACAGGACTGAACAAGTCTGGCACAGCACCGGCCTGAGTCAGCCATGCTTCAAATTAAATATATAATATAACCAGTAGGCTGATACTTAAACAATGATATTTTTAAAAGGTATAATGTGTAGTATTTTCCTATGTGTCTGAATCTGCAGAGACCCTGAACTCTGCTTCTACTTTATTTTATCTTTCACTGAGTGGCAATTTTGAGCATATTTCAGCATTATAGACTGTGATAAATTGTGGAAACACTAAATAGTCCCACAATTCCCACAAAAAAAGTCTTCATTCCGCTGCTGTGGAGAACCTGCGGCGAAGATCCGCGGCGGATTCAGAGACAGCAGTGATGGGACCAGGCATAGGATACACACCTCAAGGACCATACAGTGCAGGTCCAGCTGTCAACTCATGGCACCGGATGGAGAGAGCCCCCATCCCTACCAACGAGAGATTTCCCCAGTACATCGCACTGGAACCAAGGGAGCCAGACTGGGTGAAGCCTCAAGCAGGACCTTCAGGCCTTGCAGCACCTCCCTAGGGAGAACCCATCGCAGAAGTCCTCCACCAATGACCCCACCGCAACCCACCTTCCTGCCCTCATGCTTCAGGACAATGGATCGGACCAGCAACCCCTTTTCACCGAGCATCAGCATCAGATGAGTCATCAGTCAGCTCTGTTCTCACCCCCACCACACCGGTCGACATCTCAGAAGGATGGCCACCACTGGACACTCCCCCACTGCAATCTCAGTCAGTGCAGTCAGCCGTAGCTGAAGAGCCACCACCTAAAGAGACCCTGAAATCTGCCTCCGAGATCAACAAAGACCTTGCTGTTCTTGCTGACATTGGGATTGAAATTGGAGACCCCAAGACCTTGGCCACCATGACCCGGCAGGAGTTCTCACGCCTCACATTAGACCTATGGTGCAGAGAGGCTGGAGCACTACAACGTCTGAGAAGCAAATACAAGAAGCGGCATGCCAGCAGAAAACACCACCTCAGTATACAAGCTCAACTGAAACAATACAAACTACAACTGGCTGAGGTGACCAGCACCATGAATAGCTACGCCCGCCAACTGGAAATCAGAGGCAGCACCTTGCAGCGTATCGTCGACTGTGAGACGTCACACTTATCAAACCAGAATCCCCATACGGCACCTAAACAGAGACTCAGTATACAAGCCTCTGTCAGGATCTCACCTTCCAACTCTGATGAACAGAAATATATATTTAACACACGAAAGCAAAGGGATGAAGCAGAAAAGCAGAATAGATCTAAAATACAATCAAATAATATTTTGAAATGCTCCATTGTGCATAATGAGTGCTTTTACTGTAACATAGTATTTCTACACTTTCTTACTTGTGCTTTTAAAAGGCAAGGCAAGTTTATTTGTATCGCACATTTCAACAACAAGGTAATTCAAAGTGCTTCACATAAAACCATTAAAAACAGCAAAACATAAGGCAAAAGAAAAGGAGATTTAAAAACAGTTAACATTTATTGAAACGTTAAAAATAGAATAATAGTTGCAGTGCAGTGTAAAAAATAAAATACAGTAGTAAAATGCAGAAATTGATTAATATCCTTGAATGTGGTTCAATTAAAGGCAGCAGCAAACAGAAAAGTCTTCACTCTTGATGGTCTCAGCAGACCTGCAGCTTTCTGGGACTTTGTTCCAGATATGTGGAGCAGAACAACTGAACGCTGCTTCTCCATGTTTAGTTCTGACTCTGGGAACAGAAAGTAGACCGGTCCCAGACGACCTGAGGGGTCGGGATGGTTCATAAGGTAGTAGCAGATCGGAGATGTATTTTGGTCCCAAACCATTCAGTGCTTTGTAAACCAACAGCAGGATTTTAAAGTCAATTCTTTGTTGGACAGGAAGCCAGTGCAAAGACATCAGAACTGGAGTGATGTGATCCACCCTCCTGGTCTTAGTGAGGACTCGAGCTGCAGCGTTCTGAATCAGCTGCAGCTTTCTGACGGACTTTTTACAGAGACCTGTAAACACACCGTTACAGTAGTCCAGTCTGCTGAAGATAAATGCATGGACAAGTTTTACACATCCTGTTGAGACATAAGTCCTCTAATCCTTGATATGTTCTTCAGGTGATAGGAGGCTGATTTTGTAATTTTGTAATCTTGATATGGCTGTTCAGGTTGAGGTCTGAATCCATAACTTTCCCTACCACGTCTGGCCAATTTGTTTTCCCTCCCCCTTTAAATTGAATCCCAAGTATTCTTTGATCAGTCTGGGTCACAGTCAGGGGGAGTTCTGTCATTTCAGTTGCCGTCCACGGTCCATAAAATGAGCTTGGGTCTTGCTTCTGTTGAGCTTTGACCCAGAGGCCCGGCCGTACCAGTCAGTCAAGTCCAGCGTCCTGTTGACAGATAAAGGTCAGTGCATAAAATGTTTATGTCGTCCATATGTAAAACACATTTGGCTTTGAGTCCTCCACTCCCTGGGGCTGTTATCAACATATTGTAATGAGGCAGAATCATTTGGTAAGATCGGCCAGATTGTCTCTCAAGGCGCTGTGAAATACGGCAGGGCTTTCTGAATATCTTTGGTGACACCAGGTCCAGGTATAGTCTCTTCCTTTAAATGAGAAGGCAAAACAGAATTGACTATGCACAGGTACGGAATGAAAATGCATTTGCCAATGGAGAACAATACCCTTATAAAGATGTGGGCAGGGATAAGGGAATGGGTGTTGTTTTGGATTTGGAACAGGGCACGTCAACTCAGGCTTACCGTGAGCGTTTTGACTGGGACAACTGGGTCTTCAACTGCTGTCGACAAGAGTGTTGTACTTACTTTGGTTTCTCTTAATAATGCACAAGTCTTTCGCCTTTTACTAAAGACTTCCGTGGAGAGGAATACCAATGAGCTGAACCTATTTTTGGCAGGCTTTGCCATTTGGCTGAGTCTTGTGCATTTGTGAAAAGAAAGCTGTCCATGGAGGGTTTGGACGGGTGTGCTAAGCAGCAGCCACTGCTATGCCCAACTGAGGTTACCAAACCTACTGGTGGCCTTGACGGAGTCATGGAGCTGAGTAAAGGATCCAAACATGGACGGAATGGCTAAGGGAGGCCAGTACAGGTGGGCTCCGGTGCTGGCACTTCAGGGAGTGAAGTGAAGGCAACGCCCCGGGTGGAGGAGTGACCCAGGCACCCATGGGGGATGGCTTTACTGCAGGCATGTCCAAAGTCCGGCCCGCGGGCCAATCACGGCCCGAGGTCAGATTTTATACGGCCCGCGCCTTCTGTCTTAAAATGCATTATTTATGGCCCGCCAGCACAGTCAAAACGGAACGAATAAATCATACAAATTCAACATGCAATTCCTATTTTTACCTCATGGTGGCAGCACCACTCTGTAACTGTCTGGCTGTTTGAAATTGGCTCTGACCCTTGAACTGTCATGGCTACGGCAAGTAAAAAAAGGAAAGTCGATAATGAGGGCCGCCGCTTGCAGGAGAGGTGGAGATCGCAATATTTTTTTCACCGAAAACCGAAACAACTGTGTCTCCCTAATTTGTCATGAGACTGTTGCCTTGTTTAAGGAATATAATGTAAAGAGAC
Organism: Melanostigma gelatinosum; assembly: GCF_949748355.1. Lineage (NCBI taxonomy): Eukaryota > Metazoa > Chordata > Actinopteri > Perciformes > Zoarcidae > Melanostigma > Melanostigma gelatinosum. Next base: position 332,913 of record NC_136657.1, on the reverse strand, counting down.
ACTACGAGACCAAACGTGCTAATGCTACAACAAGCTATCAGAGAGCGTCCGTGCTAGAAAAGTGAAGCAACTCCAAGATAACTTGGCCACACAGCAGCGGTCCCTTTCACATGAAAACATCATCAAAGTAAGCTGCGGAGTGGCCGTGGTAATTGCTAAACATGACAAACCTTTTACGGAATGTGAGGTTATCAAAGACTGTGTTATGAAAATAGCAGAAAACATTTGCCCCGAGAAGAAGACAGAGTTTGCTAATGGTTGTCTGGCTCGTAACACTGAAGAGCTATCATCAGATACGAAGAGACAACTTGATTTTTTTCGTGAGCCTGTTTCATGTGTGTTGAATTTAAATGTTAGACAACTTTTCATCACCCTCACTAAGTCATATTTAAGGTGAGAATATTGATCGGTTCCTATGTAATTAGCTTTTAGATGGCTTGTTCTTTGTTATCTGACTTTCAAGATGTGAAAGAAAGGCAGAATAGTTGTTGAGATGTGTTCACACATGAATGCTTACATTTGGTTACATTGCTATTTGCTGTCATTGAAAATAAAATGATAAAATAACAATGTATGTATAGGCTACTTGTATTGTTTAAAAGAATGTCAGCAGGGACTGTTGGCCCTTGGGCATTTTCACATTATCAAATGTGGCCCTCTTTGAAAAAAGTTTGGACACCCCTGCTTTACTGCCCTCACTCCCGATCCTGCTCCCTCCTCCAAGACCCGTTTGAGAGGAGAACTTTGGCGGAGATTCTGAAGCCAAAGAGCTGATATCAGATCAGCCTGACCTCAGAATCAGACAGCAGACTCGCGGGAAAGGGAAGCAGTACATGTGAAGCTTCTGTACTAACTGTACACCAGACAGGTTTGGCTAGCTGCATGACGTCACGCTAATCATTTATTTAGCTTTTTAAAACAACGGGGACGGATCCAGCACGGACAGTTACGGGAGTGAGGGATGAGGAGGTAAGGAAACATGAGAACACCAGGGTAGGGAGTGAATGATGAGGAGGTAAGGAAACATGAGAACACCATGGTAGGGAGTGAGGGATGAGGAGGTAAGGAAACATGAGAACACCAGGGTAGGGAGTGAATGATGAGGTAAGGAAACATGAGAACACCAGGGTAGGGAGTGAGGGATGAGGAGGTAAGGAAACATGAGAACACCAGGACACACATGAGAACTCTGTCAAGCTACATATTAGACAAAGTGAACATCTTTTATTCTACATAGCTGTCCTCAGTCTCATCTGCTTAACTTGGTCATGGAGACGTCAACATGTAATAGAGATGTTAAATTAACAGTGAAAACTCATCATAGCTTAATTTAACATCAGTATTCATAATTACACTTCATGTTTACTTCTCCTGATCTTTACCTCCTATAACAAGGTCCATAGGGGCATCTCAACAAATGAACATGTTATATTATATTATATAAGTGTTATTTACTGATTGTTTTCGTGTTGGACTACATGTTAAATATTTAACTGCCAAGTAATAATGCGTGTTTGATACTTAATTTTTTTTGCATTAAATCATACTGGGATGTTTGCTGAAATTGATAGGATGGCCCTACCTAGAACATGTTCCACCAGCCGCCACTGACAGGAATACATGGACACACAGAGAGCTTCTTCCTGCGCTCTTCCGGATCACCATCTCGTCCAGGCCAAAGAGGAAAAGTAATCGCAATTTTAATCATTTTCTTACTTCATCAGATTTTATACAGGTACTTCTTTTTAGTTTATTTTAGGTGTTTTATCTTTTTACCCCTTAGCTACGTGGTGCCTCCACCATGTCTGCCAACCATGCCGGCATGCAGAGGCACCACAGCGTCTGATTAACTTTCAAAGAAGTAGATGGTAAGCTGCTGGGAATGTCTAGACTAGACTTCTTTCGGAAGTTAATCCAAAAAGCCCTGAACTTTAAGCCAGAAGACTTGAACTGCATTTTGACCCTACCATCCAACAAAGGATTTGATGTAAGCTTTCGCTCTGCCATAGCACTGAAAAGAGTTGCGAAACCCGTTTTCTGCCTTTAATGTTGAGAAACTGACTGATAATGCCTTTAAAACAGTCATTGTCAAAATGTTCAATGAGACAGTGAATGCAGATGACATTTGTTTGTGGCTGGGTAGATACTGCACTGTCAAGGCCAGGCTACCATTTAAAGGCTTCATCATGTGTGTGCCTTGCTATTTCTCAGTTATGACTTCAGCTAAGTGTACTAAGTATAACCTCTCTATTGGTCTCAAGACATGGATTATGCATTACATATAGACGGTCTCACTGAGCATACAGTGTAGCAAAATGACAAGTAGCTTTTTGTCAAAATAGTCGACTGAAAGGGAAGCCATCTTTGTTAAGCAGCATAGCCGGCATCAAGCCAACAGCTTCCACTGTTGTCACATCTCTTCTGAGGCATCAGCCCGCTGTGGCTGCTCCTCTTTCTTAAACATGTTTGATCAGGATCAGTTGTTGAATTAATCCACATTGACTTCATATTAGCCTGCTAAAAGATGCACATTTTTACCAATTTAGGTCTGCTGACTGTAAAGTATTTATCAATCTTGCATTATTTAGTCACTTTGTACTGTGCTGGACTCTCCTTCAGGAAATCCCAACATGGCACCAACACTTTGCTAAACACCGGCTTTTACCCGTCAATGAATGACTTTTATCCTGTTTTTTTAAGTTTTTCATTTTTACGATTGTGGTTATATACTCTGACTGCACACAGAAGGCCCAAGTTGTAATTGTACTACGTAATACTTTCTCATTTTACATCAAAGTATGACAAAATTCAATGTTAAGCCTAAATGTCTCATTTTCGGTGATTTTAACATACATCTCTGCTGCCCTTCCCAGACTTCAGATCATTTCCCATATGAAATCAACCATGCAGCCTTTATTATACAATAAATACATTTCCTAAAGAAGTTGACTCATTTGGGCCCAGTATGTTATAGATTTGTAATAGCTCAGAAGCAATAAGAACTATTTCATCCACTCTAAACATGCCGTAGACCAGGGATTCCCAAAGTGGAGCTGCTTCTAGGGGGTGCGCGAGAGGAAAAATGTAATGGCGGTGCAGTCCTGTCTCCTAAAAATTACGTTCCCCCAAAACTAAAATGCATTCTCAATTACGTTTTACCACGAACGTATTTTCTCCCTGATTACGTTTGTGTTTGACGTATTACAAATACGTTTCTCATCAACATATCTTTGCTGTACTCTAGTCTTTATTATTTTTCTGTGATCTGCCTCGCCTCTACCCCGCCACCCACAAGTTATTGACCCGCGGCCTGTTCCGAGGGCTGAAGACCTGACGATCGGGTGCCTCACGGCGGGGGCGGCATTGGAGACCTCGCGTCCCAGCGCCAACGAGTGAGCGCCCGCCACTCGGAACCATAAAACCAAGTCCCGGATTTCACCCGGGGGACATTCTGGAGGTATTGTGACCGGGTGATGTGCCTCGTTGCTGGGGAGGTATGAGCCGAGAGTGGCGGGGTGTTATGGAGGTATATATTACAACTCGGTGTTGTTCCCGTGCGTGGATGAGCGCATTTCTGCCGGAGACAGGCGGCGTGTTGTGGTCGTATTCTGACCGCGTAATAGGGAGAAGGAGAGGCGGTGGTGGAGAGGGAAACATGTTAAAGAGATGGTGGAATATATGATTGGAGAGAGAGAAGCGAACAAGTTGGACGTGATCCCGGTGTCCAACAACACTGTCGCGCGCATCGATGCTTTGTCCGAAGACATCCTGGCTACATTGGTCGGTCGCGTGAAGAAGAGTGAGTTTTACTCTCTGCAAGTAGACGAGCCTACAGATGTGGCCAATCTGGCCAATCGTCCGTTACCTTCGTAACGTTACGTCCGTTACCTTTTCGAAGGCACGGTGCAGGAAGAGTTTTTGTGTTTTTTATCTTGTAAACAAACGGCACGCGCGAGCAAACTGTTCTCTCATTCGTCCGATTTTTATGCGGCTCTGTTGCTTCTTTTTTTTTTAAGGTGTGTGGGGGGGGGGGGGGGGGTTGGGGGTGCGTGAACCCGGTCGGGATGTAGAAGGGGGTGCGTGGCCTAAAAAGTTTGGGAACCGCTGCCGTAGTCCAACCTCTTATAAATAAACATAATCTTGATCATGTTCTTCACAATGAGGTTTTCTAAACTATCACAAGTTTTAGGGAAAGTGGTTCCAACCCAACTTTAAAGTTTGATGCGTCTTAATAACATCTTAACTACGAGAGCTTTAAGAGCTTTACAGAGCACACAAACTGTCTCCTGAAGCGAACAAACTCTCTCCTTTTAGCAGCTGACGGGCTTTTTCAATTCTTTTAGACCTAGATGTCACTTTCGACACATGTGTAACATTGTTAGAGGATAGCCAATTACATTACCTGACAAATTGAGGTCCGCATGAAGTGTCTTGAGTGTGCCGGTCCCTCCCTCTCTTAAGATAGAAAGGCTGGCGTCCCTCCCTGATTGGCCAAGAGGGGAAATGCAACAAGCTGCTCTCAATTGTTAATTAGGAGCCGACCCCACCGTACCACCGATTGAGGGACGTCTGAGGGAGCGCACATGTTGAAACAAGAAGACTTGTTTTGAAAGCTGATCTTTGTGTTGTCTGATTTCAGGGTTTTCAATGATTTGTTTTTGAAATATTAAATGGACTTGTATTGCACCTTTCTGCTCTTCAACCATGCAAAGCTCTTGACACACAGCAGTCACGCATTTGATAGTTTCAACAATATATTATGTTATTTTAGATTTTGTGTCATTATTTTGATATTGCATATCAATTTTGTAAACCAAAGACATCAGGGGCCTGTTCAACATACCCAGTGTATCAGTTTATCTGGTTTAACTAACCAGAACTACCGCTGTCCCAAAAAGCTGGTTATTAATAACTCGATAAGTCAGCCCATGACATGAAGGGGCGGGGCTTGCAGCATATAACCAATCAAACATGGACAAGTCTGCTGTCAGCAGAGCGACGCATTTTAAAAATCAAGAAAAAACTATTTCTGACAAATAGGAATAAGTCAACTTTTCCACCCATGCTCTGAACTGGTTCAAATCATACTTATCCAACAGAAAACAATCTGTTACTGTAGATGGTGCTAGGTCTCCCTGTCTTGAATGTCCTGTAGGTGTTCCTCAAGGATCGGTCCTTGGGCCGCTTTTATTTTCCGTGTTTATTAACACACTACCCACCTCCTGTCAGAATATACATACACCGATGTACACGGATGATGCTGTAATCTTTACATCAGCTACAAACAACCAAGACGCTTTACGCATCCTATCATCTGCTATGTCTGATGTCCAAGCTTGGCTCACTAAATCCTGCCTCCTGTTGAATACTAAAAAAACTGTATGTACGATTTTCTCCAAACGTGCCCAAAAAATAACACAGTGGAACATATTTGTAAAGGGAACATAGCTAGACTTAGTAACCGAGTTCAAGTACCTAGGGGTAACTCTAGACTCCACCCTGACCTTCAAGAGCCATGTCAAAAAGGTAGCGACCCAGATCAAATTCAACCTTCTAAACTTCTAAACCTTCTAAACTTCAGAAACAGCTTGACCGAAAACGCAGCCAGGACATTCCTACATTCCATGATCTTCGCACATTTAGTGTACTGTCTGACCAGCTGGTCACTGGCGTGCACAGCAACACTCAAACCCATAGAATCTCTGTATAAGAGCACTCAAATTCTTTGACAAGAAACCGCGAACCCATCATCACTGCCACATCCTGAACAAACATACGTTTTTAAGTTGTAACAACCTTATCAGCCTTAAAGAAGCCAGCATCATTTACAAAGTCCTAAATGGTCTGACACCACCTCCGCTGAACGAGTACATCAAACAGAGACCTGTCTGCGGCCCTGCGACTAGAGTCACCAGAGCCTCCGACAGAGGCGACTGTGTCATCCCACACAAGCACACCACCTTTGGTCAGACGCGTGTCTGTCAAAGGCGGCGCCCTCTGGAACACTTGACCATCCTCCGTTAGGGAGTGCCCAAACTTCAGCACTTCTAAAAAGCACATGAAGGGATGGCGGCTGTCCACCCAAACCTGTGCACATATAGTTTAACCTGGGTTAGCAGTATTAGTGTCATGGATATGTGATGTACTAATGTTATATGAATGAAACCTTAAATGTGCAAATTAATTAATGCCCTTATGTGCAATTTATCTGTGTGCAATATGATGAATATGAAATGTCTTCCTTACACTGATATTTTTTCTAGTTTCTTTGATATATATATATATATATGCGATTCCTTTTTTATCCATTGTTTACTTTTTATTATCGAACTATTGTGTATTGTCAGCTACAGACTAATTGATTTTAGTTTATTACTATTGCACTTTGGCATGACCTTTTCCTTTAGGACACTCAGCCTGTACATTCTGGCGGGGACAGACAATGGAAATCAGCCTTGCGGCTGTAATTAGGTGCATTTACATTTTAATTTAAAGTGTTCATCAATGTACATTGTCCCTCTCGAACAAATGAAACTAAACTAAACACAAACTCCAGCCTGTGTAAATTAATCGATTTATAATATCACTGCTTCATCTACAGCAAAACTATGATGTCATCAGTGAGGAAGTGCAGTACTGTCTCTCTCGCACACACACACGCACGCACGCACGCACACGCACGCACGCACACGCACGCACGCACACAAAATCAAAGTCAGCTAACCTTAATACATTCCAGAGAAAGCATTCATTTGTCTACGCATGTCTCCGACTACAACCTCAAACATGATGGTGCATCAGCACTTTCATGTGCTAAAACAAAACAGACAACAAACATTTTCACCCCAATGATGCATTTATCAATATTAAAAACAAATTCAAAACAGTATGATCATTACAAGAGCACAGCTTGAAAGGTGTTTGTATCAGCACTACTGAATGTAGTACTGGTTTAACGCCACGTGTCTGGTGGGTCATCTCTTAAAGGTACAGTGGAACAGGTTTCTAGCCTTGTTGCCACCACAGCAGCAGTGCAGCGCTTACATTGTTAGAGAACACCGCTCCATCACTTCTTCCACATGTAGCTGTAGTTGCTCATGTTGATGTGAGTCAGAGCAGTCTTGCCCAGGCTGGAGGGCTGCTGGAGCTGCTGGAGGGAAGCAGGATGGAGACCACAAGCAGACAGGTCCACCGACCCACCAGGACACTGCAGACGCACAGAGACAGCTGGACTAAGAAAGACAACCGGCATTCTTTAATCCGACGCTGATGCCGCTTTCTGTGGCGGGACAGCTTGGACGCATCAATGGAACCTCAATGGAACCTCTGCACGTTAGCTGTTACTCAATGGAACCTCTGCACGTTAGCTGTTACTCAATGGAACCTCTGCACGTTAGCTGTTACTCAATGGAACCTCTGCACGTTAGCTGTTACTCAATGGAACCTCTGCACGTTAGCTGTTACTCAATGGAACCTCTGCACGTTAGCTGTTACTCAGTCAGGCAGGACTGTGCTGCCCACCGGCTGCTAACAGCTAACGCTAACTAGCTCTTTTCTCTAGTGCATGAAGTTATGAATGAAGTTTGATCTGTTCATTGAAGTACATGGCTGTCTTACCTGTTGCTTGGTGGTGTGTGTGTTCATGACAGCGGTAGGTGTGTGACTGTAAAGAGCAGCTGAGAAGTTCCCTTTCTGTGCGGACCGAAGGAGGGTTGTGACGGTGTGGAGGGAGGAGGGGAGGATAGGTCCTAAAGGAAGGAGGGGAAAACTAGTTCAACGTTACATCGAACAATGCCTCCACAGATTCTACACTCCAACGCCCTCAAATAGCAGAACGGATCACTAGCCGAGGTACCTGTGATCTCCAGACTGCTGATGTTCTGGTAGGTCGAACCAACCTGGCTCTTCACATTCACACTGCGGGCCTGAAAAACAGACAGATGTAGACATAGCAACAGCAGTGTGTGCCTTTACTCTGTGTCTGTGTGTATACTGTGTGTGTTCACACCTTCAGTGTGTGCATCGTGTGTGTGTTCACACCTTCAGTGTGTGCATCGTGTGTGTGTGTGTGTTCACACCTTCAGTGTGTGCATCGTAGCTCCCCTGAAGGCGCTGGGAGCCAGGAGTGTTGGGGGTAACCCGGCCTGGGAGCCCGCTGCAGCCACCAGACCCTTACAGCTGATGAGGAAGTTGATGAGGGTGAAGGTGTGCGGTCCCTCCACACACACCACAGACTCCGGCTTGTGGTCCAGAGACACAGTGGGACCTTCCTTATGACTACACCAGTGGTCAAGGAGCTCTGACTGGTTGTGACATGGCATTGGACACATGGTGTTTGTGAACCCGAGCAAAGCTTAAGTTTAGTTAAGTGGCGTGAAACACAAATAGGACAGCTGACGGTCGGTGTCAGAGAAGCAGGAGGATACAGTTGCATGGTGATGCTGTCTGGCTTCTTGATTTTGTCCTGGACACCCATCTCCTTCAGCCAGGAGAAGCTGCCGTCTTCATCATCATTCTCTCCATCGTCACCTGCCGGACTCTCCTCGCCCTCTTTCACCTCAGGACACCTACAATTCAAGTTATTATCCACAATGTCAGCAAAATCATCTGTTCAATGGATTAGGTTTGACCCATGGCACATGCACATATGTTCTTCTTCATCCCATACAGTCAGTGTAATCCCCCTGAGACATGATTTTCACACACACATCCATACTATCACAGAGGAGATGACACACTTACTCCTGCTCTTCCTCCTCTCCCTGCTGCACGCTCAGGTTCTGTTGCTCCCTGCTCTTCCTCCTCTCCTCCACTAGAGGGAGACTGAACTCTATACCTAAACAGAGACACAAGACCAATGAGCTCCCAATGAAATGCATTCATGATGCAGTCTCACTGAAGTATCTGATGATAGGAAGTTGAAAGTGTAGGATTTAGTGACTCGTAGCTGAGGACTCACCGTCAGCCTTCATGGCCTCTCTGAGGCCCCTGGTCGTAGGAGAGATGAAGGCCGTGATGCTGCTCGAGCCCCCGAGACCGGCTGCCCTGAACAACACTGTGAACTGACAGAAGAGAACCGATCACATGAAGGGGACTGACTGCAGTGTGCTGCTGTGAAGGTGTCCATTAGGACAGCCCCCAGTGGTGGTATCAAAGAAAGACACCATGCTCCATCCTCTGGAACCTAATTAGATCCAAAAACAGCCAAAACCTGAACGCCACCAACCTGATGGGAGCAGAGATAGAAGTAAGGACACAGTCGGGCCTTCAATAGACTGTAGAGAGACGACAGACTGACTGACCTGAAGAGCACAATCAGAGAAACAAGGCTGACAATGAATTGGATGTTTTTGTGCATGTTTAGTCCCAATTAGAGACAACTACATGGGAAAATAGAGTCCTCAATAGAGTGGCTTCATCGACTCTGTCCAGCCTCACCATTCACTCATGAGGCTCTGCTGCAGGGCTCGGTCTTGTGCCCAGGGGGTGCTTGTCCCAGTGAAGCGCCTCTCAGCGTTGATCCTGGGGAACAGAGGGATCCAGGGCAGGGAGGGGTGCTGCCAGTACACCAGACTCTGCTGGAAGGCCGCCCGCAGCTCAGAGCAGGACCTGGGATCCTGCAGGGACATGGGGAGGCTCAAGACACTTCTATGTTCATATTTCTCAAACTGTCTGTCTGAATATACCTGTATTCACCCTTTTAGTGCATTTCAGCGTAGCATTGCTACTTAATGGTTCTATACTACTTAATAACAGATGATAGCTTATTAGTTGGTTTAAATTCAGTATTAACATTATGACACTGCAAAGCAGCTGCTGTCCTGTCATGCGTAATAATCTACCTGTAGACTGTGAGGCAGAGTGCTGAACTGAGCTCTGCAGTGATGACTGAGCCCTGAAGCCTCCTCCTGGGCTTTGGGGTGCTCGGCCCATGACAGGGTGAGCGGGGAGGTGAAGAGGAGGCGGGTCTTCAGGCTCCAGTCCGCTGGGTACTCTGTGCAGATGGGAGGAGCTATGGAGGCCGGAGCAATGGCCTGGGGACTCTGGGAGGAGACGAGACGGGAGGAGACATGTTGAACACTAGTGGCTGTGGAACACAAGGACATGATGACGACAACAACAACAAACCTTCAGCAGTGGACTTTTAACATCTTCCTCCTCTTCTTCAAACAGAGAGGCATCTTCAGAGAAAGTGAGACACTCCTGCAGGAGAGGACAGAAAAATATGAATATTTTATAATCATATTAAAATAACACATCTGTCTAATGTGCCACGTGAACTACAGGGACATTGGACCACGCTCTGGTCCCGACTCACTACGTAACGTGAATTCACTGTGTGTATTTAGTTGTACGGTCGTAGTATTTATGTATTTATTATAAACCAACCTTGCTGGACATATCTTGGTGTTCCTGTTCCTCTGCCTCGGCCAGCCTGGCACTGAAAGGCAGACCTCCATGACACTCCGTCTTTGTTGACATGTCCTCCTCTCCTGTCCGTGTCCTCATCTTGTCCGCAGCTTCAGCATTCCCGTCGTCGTTATAAATGAGAAGTTTCTTTTTGGGGCTGAAAGTGTTCTCGATATTTGCGAACGGGTTTCTGCGCTTCATCCCACCTTCGGAGCGGTTCTGGTTGTTGAAAAGCGGCCCCGGGTAGAAAGGCCGAACGCATGCCCGCGGTGAGTCGCTTTGTCCGGGGCTGCCCGTGGAGCCCCGTCCGCTCGGGCTCGAGAAGACACTGGCGTCGCTACGAGTTCGCTTCCTCCTCATTCGCATGATTTCAGCCGGTCGCTTGAAACTGGGCGAATAGCCTTCCTGTTGAGACATCCTCAGGTGGATAGCTTTCTCAAAAACAACCGAACGACAAAACGTTTAGAAGACCGGAACCGCAGCTGTTTTCTTGTTGCGCCTTCCTTCCGTACAGTACAAATTTGGCGCGTAGCGTGCTGACGTAAAGTCTCCCTCGCGTGGTGCGTTTGTTGACTAAATAAAAACGGAAAACGGTACACCGCTTTTAGGAGGAAAATCTATTACTTTCCAAATGAAAAATACGACATTTGCAGTTTTCACCACGCAAGTGACTTGATTAACAAATACCATGACAACAAATCACATTGTTGTTGAGTTGTAATTGAAAATGTAAATTAATCGTGTGTCTGGTTTACTGTAAAACAATATGTTGTTGGTGTTAAGAATTACTATGAAAATGATTCATTAATATTTAATCCTGAATGAATAAAAATAAAACGCATTAACAGCAAAGCTTCTCCTAAAACTTCTCTAAACATAATATTGTGTATGCTATTTATATATAACAATTTTTCTATTGATATCTATGTCATTTTACACCTAAACGAAAAACACATTGCAAAACACACACAACTTACATGCAAAAATTATTCATATTATTGCAGTGGATTATTTGAATGTTTTTTTTCTAACAATAACAAGTTTGTGATATAGTGTGCCACATTTTGGATGTACTAAACCACTGCACACTTAACGGACTTATGAATAGAACAGAATAGAAATATACTTTATTCATCCCCAAGGGGAAATTTGTCTATGGCAGCAGCAAACAAGGTTACACAATAAAATAAAAATATTAAGTATGGAAAATGCACACTATGTGCAATATAATAAAATACAATAAAATAACAGAGCAGGACCTATTCAATTTTAGAAAATAAAGTAATACAAATGCAGAGTATATACACTAAATAGAATCGTATTAAATTAACCAAGTAGGAAAAAAATAAATAAATGATGGCTTCTTATCCAGTTTATTATTAAGTCTGTTGGTGTCTCTGGCTCCAATGCTGCTCCCCCAGCAGACTACAGGAGTACAGTGCACTGGCCACAACAGACCGGTAGAACATCTCCAACATCTTGCTGCACACGTTGAAGGATCGAAGTTTCCTCAAGAAGAAGAGTCGACTCCTCCCCTTCTTGTACACAGCGTTGATGTTGTTCTTCCAGTTCAGTCTGCTGTCGATGGAGACACCCAGGTACTTGTACTCCTCCACCATGTCCACATCCTCTCCCAGAACTCTCAGCGGTTGTGGAGCCGTCGTCTTCCTCCTGAAGTCGACCACCATCTCTCTGCAGTCATCAGAGAACTTCTGCAGATGGCATGACCCAGAGTTGTACTGGAAGTCAGTGATGTGGTGAACAGGAAGGGAGACAGAACAGTTCCCTGTGGGGCTCCAGACTTACAACAGCACACCAAGCATATGGTTTGGTATTACATCTCAAATATAATATATAAATACCCCCCCCCCCCCCCCCCACCCACCCACTCTCATTGCCATCACCACCTCTGTCACAGTGATTAATAGGACATTATGTAAATGTTGTGTCCCTTGTTAATTTGTCCCTCGTTTGTCATTACTGCTGGTCATCAATCACATCTGAAGCTCAGTCAGGCGCCATATGATGGCTGCTGTTAGAAATCAATTATTGTATCTGTTGGTAAGGTAGATGAGAGAAAACTAGTGCTTTAAGCCTCAAAACGCTGAGTCAGTTTTGAATTGATGGTGATTTTTATACAGGGCTTCTGAAAATGTTGTCAAGTCCTCGAACCACAATTGGGCATGCATGAACCCGCATATATTAAGGTTTAGTCCATTATACATTGGTTGTTGGTATTCTATATCTGTTGTCACAGTGGGAATAATTATTCTACTGGAAACCTGTCAAAAGTAGACACCTGGAACCAATCAAGGACCCTTGGAACCCTCTCAGGCATCTATTGAACCCCAGCGACCCCTACCACCTCATGTGCCCCTGAACAGTAACACCACCTACAACTTTCCATTGTCCCGACGACTGTGGGACCCCTTGAAGAAAAGAAGTGTAGAACGTGAACCTCTTTTGGGACCACATACTGTGGAAGCAGACTGCATTTAGACCACTATGTCAGTCTGTCAGACATCAGTCTGAATGAATCTCTGGTTCAAGTGAACTGTACCGCAAAGCAGTTGACAGAGACCTGGAACTGCCTTGAATTAGATGATCTATCATGGTGAACATTAAGTCTGCTTGTATTTTTCAAAATAAGAGCCACATAGAGTAACTCTATCCTAACAGGAAGCTATGGTTGTGTTTCAAACCAACTCTGACTGTATGTTGACAGACTCTTATCTTAACAAGCAACTCTGTGCGAGGCTGTGTTTATTTGATTTATTTTTAATAGCCCCATAGAGTCACTGATCCTAAGAGGAAGCTGTGAATTTTGTCTTTATGAATCTCAAATACAGTACTTGTATCATTTTTTTATTATTTATATACAACATCAATTTTTCGCGACTTGTATACATAACAGTCCTGTCTACTCATTACCTTTGTCTGTGCAGCTTTGCCGTCTTTGTTTCTAGCTGTTATTTCTGTGCAAATACATTGAGAGAGATGAAAACGAATGGAGTCAAATTCCTTGTATGTGTGTGCATACTTGGCCCATAAAGCTGATTGTGATTGGGCAGTGTGGCGTCGTTGTTGGCTCCCAGCGGGAGAGCGAGGCACAGCTCTGCTCCTGGCCAGAGGAGGAGCCACTGCTGCCGGGCTACGAGCTCTCCACCTCCCACCAGAGCTCTCCAAGTCAAAGGCCCCCCTGCAGTCTGAACGGTGTGATTTCATCTGATTCACTGGAGTTCACTTCCAGATGTTGAGCAGTTGTGAAAATCAACCTGGGCTTCTCTCACTTTCCTTGCCTGAAGTGAAGCCGTCTGCAGCGTCAAAACACGTTCATCACAACTGCTGCCGGTGGAGCTTGAAACCTGAGTTTGTGAGGTATTACCAAGTTCACACTGGTAATTGAACAGCCATTTGCTTTTCTTCTGACCACTCAAAGCGCTTTCACACCACATGTCATTCACCCATTCACACCCATTCATACACCGTAAGCAGCTACGGGAGCAATCTGGAGTTAAGTGTCTTGCCCAAGGACACATCGACATGGACTAGCGGAGCCGGGGATCGAACCGCCGAATGTCTTAAGAACATCATCTCTTCATACTGTGTACTCACTGCCTGGCTGCACTTCACCCTTATTTAGCAACTTCTGTGTGTGTGTGTGTCTAAACAGACAAGCTAGGGCTTGTCTGTTTGCCTGTTGAAATTCCTACAGGTTCAGGAATAGCAAAGGATAAATGTGTGTGTGAGGGTGTGTGTGTGTGTGTGGTGTTTGGGAATAGTTTGTCATAGATACAGGTGGCAACTTGCAGAAGGGAATTCTATAGAAAGAGAAAGATCGATAAAACACATCAGACGACCAGTAACACAGGACAAGAGTTGTATTTTCATTGCAAGAATGTTTATATAAATCAAAACCAAATGTGCACTATCAACGATGCCAAAACAAAATGATGTGTGTGTGTGTGTGTGAGACAAAGAGAGAGAGGAAGGGGTGATGAGAACATGATCAACTGCAGGGGTCATTTACAGCCCTGATTATATACAGTACAAATCAGCAGTGGATCATGGGTAAATGTGACGTACACACACACACACACACACATGAAATGCTACTAAAATTGTATTACAAAAATAAATTAAAGCATTTGACTAAACTCCATGCTGTAATGGTTTCTCACTGTATATAGAAATCTGATCTGATCTCAGAATCCAGTCTGGTGAGGGCCGTCTGTAATAAATATGTCATCGACGGACTGGCTCAACGAATGAAAAGTTAAGATTCCTCAATCATGTCATAGGTTTTGTCCACATTTGCCTCAGGGGCCATAAAACACCCAGTCAGTGACGTGATCGTGTTTCTTTCATTTCTTCAGGAGATGATAGGCTCCGTTTTTTCTGTAAAAAATGTCAACCAAGAAGCAGAGAGGAGTGGTGAAGTCATGAGAGAGTGATAGAAAGATGAAGGTAAACACAAACAGGCATGAGCAAAATGATCAATACACAACACCAACAACATTTATGAGGATGAAGTCTTGTTATTTTACAAAGGAAGCTGAGATCAGTCCAGTGCTGCTGCATGCACTTTGACCCTGTTTCTCTCTGTGTATCTGTCCCTATTACATCTTCTCTCCACTTCTTTCCTATGTCCTGACAGTGACACTGGGATGTTGGGTTCATATGACCGAACAAGCCCACTCACTGCTGTCATTCTGCTTGTTTTGTCAGTAGTTTTAAACTGGCTCCTGGTCAAGTGATGACGTTCAGTTCTGGGTGCTGTTTTTCC
Source organism: Melanostigma gelatinosum (assembly GCF_949748355.1). Lineage (NCBI taxonomy): Eukaryota > Metazoa > Chordata > Actinopteri > Perciformes > Zoarcidae > Melanostigma > Melanostigma gelatinosum. The sequence continues at coordinate 317,717 of NC_136657.1, read as the reverse complement.
AAATATGACATGTGCTCAGGTGACATTTAACATGTATCAAACACCTGCTATCTCGTCTTCCTCTGAGCCATAGAGCGCCATTAAAACACTCACTGTTGCTCTGGCTGAGAAGTGTCTTCATCACCATGAACACACTGTAGTTTCTCTTCACTTGGTCCCAGATACACCGTCCTGCTGCCACAACATATCACTCGGGCACCAAATGTGGATTAATCTGCAGCTGACAATAGTCCTGAAGAAATGCATGACTTCCTCCTGTTTGAGTAATGTTTGATGAACACTACAGTGACCAGCTGTGTTGGAAAATGACTGAGCCTTTTCAAAACAGAAACAACAATTGCCTGGAGCTGGGAGCCACATACAGAGTAGTGATTTATGTGTTTGTGTTTTGTGATGTCCGCTGTCTGCCGCCACATGACCAGGTGGTCGCCTTAAACCGCCTATCCGGGTTCAGTAAGGTCTCCAGACCGCTTCAGCAGCTGCCATGTTTGTTGGGGAGCTACTGTGGCTTGACTCCACCTCCACACCCACTCCTTCATTCTGATTGGGCAAAGAGGGGTGCAGGAGGGAGGAGCCTGTGGAGGCGTTGGTGCACGGTGGCAGGATCCTCGGCGGGGAGCGCGAGTCACTGCTGCCGCCTCCCCCGGCCATCATGGAGAACTGGTATGCGCTGGCGGCGGTGGAGTAGTACAGGTGATACGGCGAGGAGGTGGACTGGAAGGGCCCGTTTTGAGCCTGGTGGGGGGTGTTCGCCGGGTAGGGCGGAGGCAGGTAGGTGTGATACCTCCCCGCTGGAGTGGTCGCCATGGCGAGGCCGAGGGCGCCGTTAGAGACGGCGTTGTGAGAGGGGGTGTAGGTGAAGGCGGCCGCTGTGGGGGGGTAGTGGACCCGGGGGTCGGAGAAACGAGACTCAGGCAAGGAGGGAAGGGAGGTGAAAGGTCGTTCTAAGGTCATCCTGGGGTCGCCGAAGGCCGTGAGGTCGGGACCTGAGAGAGGGCAAAGGTCAGAGGTTACAACCTACTTATTTACTCACTTCTCTCTGGTTGCTCTCTGTGCACATGCTTGTGTGTGTTACCTGTGAGTCGTGACGTCAAGTCACTGAGCGACGACCGACCAGGCGAAAGGGGATTGGCTGTGTGGACACTGGGCGTGGTTATCTGGCCAAGGTAGGGATAGGATTGGTCGTAGGACCAAGATGGAGACGCCTGCATCTGTCTGGAGTCTAAGAGAGAGATTGAAACCTTCAGAGCTGTGAAGCAAAGGGTTTTGATCAGAGTGATGCTGCCTTCAATTGGAATCAGACCGACCCGCATGATGATATGTTGCTATGGTGATGTCGTATAGTTTACAAGTAATTATCAAAAATAATTAATTTTATGTAATTATTGTAATAAGGCATGTCGCTATAAAATGCAGCTTTCTCTGAATAATCTATTCCAAACTTTAACAGCTTCCTCCTTGTGTGAGGGAGCTACATAAGGTGGAGGACGGCATGAAGTCAAAATATTTTAACTTTGGATGGCAATCGTCTACTGATGCTGACCCAGTATTATCTGCCGGCCTCACCTCATTTTGTCCATGAAAATGATATCCGGTTTGCTTGCTTCCATGTGAATGCAGCACAAGTTGAATGTTGTAAGAGAAGTTGAGCAAAATAATGCTGTTAACACACTTACTTCAGACATCTACTATTACACCTTCTATCCACTTCTATAAGGTTGGGGGACTCACAAGAGACAGATTCAAATATACAATATTGAACATGATGACAAAATCTGTTGCTAGTGAAAGGAACAGAAGAGAGAGATGGAGAAGAGGAAGCAATTAACTTAGCATGGGGGTGGACGGATGAAGGGGAGGGCTGTGTGTGTGTGAGTTATTTCATTCAATCCAGTCTTTTTCCCCACAGTCTAATAAATGGCCCTGATCACCCACAGACTTGCAGACAAGAGTGTGTACAAGTATGGGTTTGTGTGTGTGTGTGTGTGTGCAGCCAGACGAGGAGGCAAATTGTACACAGCAGCCAGACGTCAATGAAGGCTTTTCAAGTCCAGCCAAGAGCTCTCCCAAGCATTGACGTGTGTGTGTGTGTGTGTATCTGGGTGGTGGTGAAGCTCAGGCTCTGTGCCAAGCCCCCTCCTTTCCTTGCTTCTCTCCCCAGGCAGAGTACACTACAGCAAAAGTCACAATCCACTGGCTGTTTAAAATAGAACTAGAACAGATAGAAAGACATGTCTGTGGTGTTTTTAGGTTGGCTAATTGATGACAGAAATGATGAGACGGACCCATTTATCTTGTTCAAATGAGACCTGGTGCAGCGAGTGTCATCAGTTTCTGATATGATGGGTATGATTCAGTTTGACTGATTACACTTTGCTTTTAGAATGGAACAATACTTAAATAAAAGAACACTATACAGTAGTAATTTGTTGTTATTCAATGGTTTCTGTGGGGTGTTTTAGACTTCACCAATAAACCAGAGGCAAAACACAACAAAATCAGGCAACTTTTTGTGCCATGCAAATCTTCTAATCTGGAAAAACACAACGTTTGCAGGGGCAGTGGTTCTTTGTGAAAACCGTGTATCTCCTATCTGACAATTTCCATTTTTCAAACAAGTGTTTCTTTATGGTTTGAGGATATCCATCCATCGGAGCTAACTTATTGAGCTGGATAAACAATAAAAAAACGTTATCTGAAAAAATCTTTGTCACAAAGGAGCGCATGTATATATTCCCTCAGCCCTATGTTTCCTCTGTTTTATGTTCCCTCAACCCGATGTTCCCTCAGTCCTATGTTCCCTCAGACCCATGTTCCCTCAGTCCTATGCTCCCTCAGTCCTATGTTCCCTCAGTCCTATGCTCCCTCAGTCCTATGTTCCCTCAGACCCATGTTCCCTCAGTCCTATGCTCCCTCAGTCCTATGTTCCCTCAGACCATGTTCCCTCAGTCCTATGCTCCCTCAGTCCTATGTTCCATCAGACCTATGTTCCCTCAGTCCTATGTTCCATCAGACCTATGTTCCCTCAGTCCTATGTTCCCTCAGACCTATGTTCCCTCAGTCCTATGTTCCCTCAGCCCTATGTTTCCTCTGCTTTATGTTCCCTCAGTCCTATGTCCCCTCAGTCCTATGTCCCCTCAGTCCTATGTTCCCTCAGTCCTATGTTCCCTCAGACCCATGTTCCCTCAGTCCTATGCTCCCTCAGTCCTATGTTCCCTCAGTCCTATGCTCCCTCAGTCCTATGTTCCCTCAGACCCATGTTCCCTCAGTCCTATGCTTCCTCAGTCCTATGTTCCCTCAGACCATGTTCCCTCAGTCCTATGCTCCCTCAGTCCTATGTTCCATCAGACCTATGTTCCCTCAGTACTATGTTCCCTCAGTCCTATGTTCCATCAGACCTATGTTCCCTCAGCCCTATGTTTCCTCTGTTTTATGTTCCCTCAGTCCTATGTTCCCTCAGTCCTATGTTCCCTCAGTCCTATGTTCCATCAGACCTATGTTCCCTCAACCCTATGTTTCCTCTGTTTTATGTTCCCTCAGTCCTATGTTCCCTCAAACCTATGTTCCCTCAGCCCTATATTTCCTGTTTTATGTTCCCTCAGTCCTATGTTCCCTCAAACCTATGTTCCCTCAGCCCTATGTTTCCTGTTTTATGTTCCCTCAACCCTATGTTCCCTCAACCCTCTGTTCCCTCAGTCCTATGTTTCCTCTGTTTTATGTTCCCTCAACCCTATGTTCCCTCAGTCCTATGCTCCCTCAGTCTTATGTTCCCTCAACCCTATGTTCCCTCAACCCTATGTTCCCTCAGTCCTATGTTTCCTCTGTTTTATGTTCCCTCAACCCTATGTTCCCTCAGTCCTATGCTCCCTCAGTCTTATGTTTCCTCTGTTTTATGTTCCCTCAACCCTATGTTCCCTCAGCGCTATGTTCCCTCAACCCTATGTTCCCTCAGTCCTATGTTCCCTCAGCCCTATGTTCCGTCAGTCCTATGTTCCCTCAGCCCTATGTTCCCTCTGTTTTATGTTCCCTCAACCCTATGTTCCTTCTGCCCTATGTTCCCTCAGCCCTATGTTCCCTCAACCCTATGTTCCCTCAGTCCTATGTTTCCTCTGTTGTATGTTCCCTCAGCCCTATGTTCACTGCAGCAAAGTTCACACAGGCTTTCATTTCATGTAACTAGCTAGTCGGCATCACTGTGGATGGGCACTGTTAAACCTGGTGCGACCACACAGGAGCCAGCCTCAGATGATGTGTGGGGATGAAGGGCATTTAACTACAAGCAGTCCACTACTAACATTCTCTAACATGCTTGGCATGGATTCAGCTGCCTGTTAGGTTTTAAGTTGTTGACGTAATTAAAGAACCACCGTGCTGAGTAAAGTTCATCCACTTCACCACACACACACACACACACACACACACACACACACACACACACACACGCACACACACACACACACACGCAATGTTGGTGATCAGATGAGCAAGTCTGCAACCACGGTGTTGTACAATATCGCTGCACGAAATTCAAGTTATTTTTAGGTAATTTTATTATGACGCCAGTATTAATTTCAATTTCTATTCAATTCAGGCCCTCCTGATATGCATTTATCTTGATGGTGTAGATTGTGTATGCATAGTGTCTATCCACGAATCTAGAGTTGTATATAAAGTATATTCATTGTATTGTATTTTGGCTTCTATTTTTCGTATACCTCCTTTCCTAGTTTAATTAATTTGAAGGACTATGTTGCATGCATTACTGTAAAAAACGTTCTATTACTTTGTAGTAGTATTTCATATTCAATCCTATTTTCTTTGAAGTCTACTTTGGATTTTTGAATGTATTCGTATACTAATTGTAAAGGTGTATACATATTTGGACCCTGGTAATCTCCCTATTTGGTCTTTAGGGTTGTGGAAGGCTTTGCCAGTATTAATTCAACAATTAGTATGAAACATATTCCAGTAAAATGCATAATATTCAGTGGTGGACCAGGACCACGTTTTTCAAATTCTGACAGTTATAAGTTTTCTTTGCTTTTTCTTTCACACAGTGGCACTTCCTGCCAGCTGACTCTCATTTCCTCCTTTAGGTATGACTTGCTTCCTCACTTACAGACACACACACACACACACACACACACACACACACACACACACACACACACACACACACATACACGTATACATGCAAATGCACACAGCGTCACTACCACTGAAGGCAGAAGAGGAACAGATACTGTATTTTGGTACCACATAGAGTATCCACGGCAACCGCAACACACACTCACACACACACACATACACGCGCACACACAGACCACAATGGATCTCACTAAAACCACAAGGAGGAACAATGAGGTTTGATGCAAGCTGAATGCACAAGTTTGAGAAAAGCACACACACACACACGCACACACGCACGCACACACACACACACACACACACACGCACACACATGGTGTAATGGATGTAATCTGTTGTGTTAAGTATTAGTGTGCTTGTCACTAGAGTTTGAATTAAACTGCTAATGTCAACCATTCAGGCTGCTTTCACACCTGTAGTTGGGTTCATTTGGTCCGGACCAAAGGACAAAATGCTACATTGTTAAACATGACGTTATACAAAGTGACAGGTAACGTGAACAGATTTCACCATCAGCAGATGGATTTATTAGTAGTTTAGCTTTTGAATTCATGCTAAAATCACACATCTGCTATCATAAAACCCTGTGGTTGGTTTGTTTGCTTTCACACCACAAACACACTGCACCAGGGTCCGCTTGGAACTCGGACCGAGACCCGTGCACCTTTTCAGACTGTCTCCATTTGGTTGTTCGGTCCGCACCAAGGTTTGATTGACAGCTTTCACAGCATCCCAAGCAAATCGAAGTAACAAAGCAAACTGTCCTGAGTTTCTTTTAACCGAACCAAGCAGGTTAGCTGTGAAGGCACCCGTAGATGAAAGGTTTCTAAACATCAGGCCCCTTAGCACTCCCAGGAAACAGCCTAAATATGTGAATGCACACATCAGAGAATATAAAATGGACTACTGGGACTGTAAAGTGGAACACATATTGGCCACACAGCAGAGATTGTCATGATTTGAAGAGTGTCGATTAACAGCTGTACACACCAAACACCAAAGTGGAAACAATCATAGCGTTTTAAAAGACCTGCATAGCAGAAAACACAGAACTAGCACAGAACTGTTGTTGGTGCAGCTGCTAACATACTCACACAAACAGTTCACTCACTGTTTCTGCTGTTCACCATAAAAAACCTCTCTCCCCATGCCAATAAACAGATCCCTGCCGTCGACAACTTCGACCAATAACAGAGCGTAAGCCCACACGCCCCCACGCATGTGGACAATGTGATTGGCCTGTTTGGATCCAGGACATGTAAGGGCTGTAGGTTTGTTAGAGGCTGTTCTCGCTCTGTTCTAGCAACAACTTTGCATTTCGAAATTTCAAGATGTCCCTTGCACTGATGTGACCTTTCTGAGAAAGATGAACTAAATGATGGCTTAAGTGCTTCACATATACCTCATCACACTGAACAGGGTTTCTGGGTAATTCAAAAGGAAGTCAGATTCTGGAGAAAATGGATTCATTAAAAATGACTTTTTCTTCTAAACAATGACCATTCAGCCTTCCATGGAACATGAATGCAGCATGACTCAAAGAGTAGGAATGAACTGTTCTGGTGGCCACTTAAATGTACTTTACAGCACTTCGCAATCACACGCTAGCCACAACTTGTATTATTAAAGAATAGGGTTGTTATTTGAACCCAGAACACATTGGTATCGTTATACCTTAGAACACAGCAAATCCTTTTTTGGAAAGCAGGATATTTGAGGTGTAGACATGTTATAGCTAGTCCAAAAAGGAATGCTCTGCTAGCATTAGCTACAGTAGCTCTGGTCCCATGCAAAGACACTCATGGAGAATCTGCACTAGAAGGGTCCTCGAGCCCACTGAACCCCAACAGAAAGCTGCTTTCGATAACAGTATCTGCTGTATCAATGTAATGCACTCGTGGGTTGTGCTCTGTATTATAAATGATGGGAAGGTTTTGGTTAAACAACAGCCAGTCATGCTATATAGCTGGGTACATAAGGAGGACTATCATTGTACTTGGTAGCATTGCCCTAGCATAGCTTTGAGCTTTGTTTGTGATGATAAGATAGCGTTCTTGATCAGTGTTTTGTAGTTACTTTGCACCCGCCTGACGTCCATTCATCCAAACGTTATCAGTCAAAGAAAGTTTGTAGCATCAACATTCTTCCAGTAGAAGATTTATTGAGCCATTGACTAAAATGTCTCAGTTGCGGGTTTGGCAAACAGCATGTAACCTTTACCGTTAAATTGGGGAATTTGTAATGTTGGCAGCGGTGCAGTCAGCGTTAATCCACGACAGAATGGAATTGAGAGACAACGTCTATGACCGGATTTTCAGCCAGTATTGTTGCAAGTAGTCAATTAGCCATGCTAATAAAAAGGAAAAGTGTGTAATAGCAGGTGGGTTCCAAGATTGCATTTTGGGCCAATGCTCTAGTGCTCGGACTACAAACATTCATATGCAGATATGTGTTTACAGGGATTGGTCTTGGACAGGCAGGAATACTGAATTCTCCTCTGTGCTGCCTCTTGGCTTCTTTTCTTGATGAAGGCAGATAGACATAAATCCCTTTTGGGCTCTTACCAGCCGTTATCTGAGCGTGTGTAGGGCTGGAGAAGGTGGCAGAGTTGAGTGCTGCAGATTGGCGGGTGTTAGCGGAGTGTTGATGGTGATGGTGGTGGTGGTGGTGAGGAGGCGTCACCCTCATCGAGCTCCGTCTCAGCTGCTCCAGCTCTGTTAGCCTCTCGGAGAAAGCCAGGGAGCCGGATTTGACTTCGTCCATCTTCTGACGATGACCTGGGAGAGAGAGATGGAACTTATTTACATATATATCGCTCCCTACAATCTTAGAAATAAGAGTTCCAAACGGTTTCTTACAGAAGGGCTGAGGTTCTATCCAGAACCATTTGCTTCTGAAGAACAATTCTTTGAAGAAAGTGTTTTCAAGGGTTAATTGTGAGAATAAAGGTTCCATTAAGAACCCTATTCATCCAAAGCTTCCTAGCTAGCACCTTTATTTCAAAGTACCTGTTACCACGATTGAAAAGTGTGCCACACTATGAAGAGGTGATTTGTCAGCAGATTACTTCATGTTTGTACTGTGATTATATAATCCAGGGATTACAGTAACAGTTACAACCCAACACAAGCTACAACAATGTCTAACACACTCTGTCTGCTAATGTGTTCGGGAATCTGATGATGGGCGCCGCATAGGGGTCTGGCTGTCTCCCTGTGTGTGTGGTGGTCTGTCACGCTGTCTGTGGTGTTGGCTGCACTTCAAGCACCGAGACTGAGCTCCAGTTACAGGCACTTCCTCCCAGTGGGGGAAGTGTGCAAGTGTGTGTATTTATACTGAATGTGTGTGTGTGTGTGTGTGTGTGTGAGTGGGCGAGTTAGAGACGAGTGATGGTTATTCACAGCTGAGCGGAGCTGGCATGAGTCTTCCTCTCTTTCTGTCACCTCACGTCTCTTCTGTCAGTGTCGCTCAGTTCAGTTCCATTTAACCTGAATCACAATTATTCATATGACATGATGTTTGTAGAAGCGTTTATTGGCACTAAAGGAATCTGTCTTTCTCTCTTGCTTTCTTCTGCCATTAGAAATCCCCATGTTGCATCACTCTGAGTGGGAGAGGAACTCAGTGTTGCATCAGGTTCCTTATTGACTCACTCAACTGAGAGTTTATGTGAAGGGATTAGAGGCATGTCTTCATTAAATATCTAGTCTATAGACTACAATACATGTTTATGACTGACATCTTTCAGTGATAGAATAAAAACATTACATTCAAGCAACATTCTATACAATTCTGTACCAAACAACTTTCTGAGGCTGGTATGCAACATAAGACGAGATGTATTAAGTGTATTCAGATCAAATGTACTTTAGTATATTAAAAAGTAATATATTGATGAAGAGTACTACTGTAATCATTACCCTAATCCTAATCTAATCTCACTTTTCCTAATTGATGGATGTCCCTCAATATACAACCCTATTCTCCAAAGTTTTCTACATTCGTTTTCCTCTGGGACGTGTCTGAGCGGACGTTACAATATGAGCGGTGTACATGTGGATGGGTTTGATTGGCATTAGTTGCCATGTGTAGGAATTGTTGTTAATTCTGTGACATCAACTGCGATCATTGCAGCAGCTTTAGAAGATGACGATGCTGCTGCTAACACTGAATACACATGCTGGCTTTGTGGGCAGTAACCCTGTGGGACTCCACATGTCATTGTATGCTGAGGAGGAACACGTCAACATCTGTGTGTCAGTGTCACTCACGGCGTGGCTCTCTAGGACCGTCCACGGTGATTTTAATGGCTCTCTGGTATGTGGCCACCTGAGGAGGGTTGGTGAACACAGTGATGGTAAGAGTGAAACTCTTCCCTAGGAGAGAAAAGGAGAGGACAAAAGGGAGGAAGACAGGGAGAGCATAGTCAGAGAAAGAAAAAGGAAAGGAAACAGAATGGGAAAAAGGAAAAGTGTTCATTAGTATTAGGGTCTTTTTCAAGTAATACTCTCCTTTCAATCCCTCCACTACTTCTCTCCTCCCCCCCCCTCTTGGTCTGCTTAATGCATTAAGTCATGTACGTCATGAGCCCCCAGGCAGGAATAAACCAGATACCACACACACACACACACACACACACACACACACACACACACACACACACACACACACACACACACACACGCACACAAACACACACACACAATGTGAATGTGTGTGTGTGTGTGTGCATTTCCATCAGCTGGTTTGGAGCGAACAGACTCGGCTACAGCGTAGTTTGGTCAGAGGTTTGCACTATAAACTACGCATGGCTGTAATCGGCCAGTAAAAAGAGTTTTAGAAGAAGCAGAAACAAAACTAGTCAACTTAGCATCTCACCATCTGTTATTGTTCTTGACAAGCATGCATGCATTATGGGAATACCCGGGAAGATGCTGAAAAGGGAAAATTTAGTCACGTGCTCGCCCACTGACCAATCACAGCACACTCTGCAGCGCGTGCACCTGGACATGAGCGGTACGTAATGCTGACGTCATTATAGGCCGGCTAGCCGACGCTGACACGTCAAAGAATACGCCCCAACATGTCAAACTAAAGATCTGATTGGTTGAACACTATGACAATCAACAACATCGTCCCCATTCACTTAAACTGCACTGGCTGCAGGTGAGAGTCTGCAGGCCTCTGCTCTGTTCTTACCTAGAGACACAGAGGTGAGATCTGATTGGATAAAAGCTCTACTTAAAACAAGCTGCACTGGAAGCAGAGCAACTGAGGAAGACAGGAGCTGTGCAATGAGAACATAAGATAATGGGAAAAATATTTGTATGAATTGTAATACATGTAGTGTATTTAAGAAAAATTATTAAATTACAAAATAGATTTTTTTTTCTTCTTTTTTAAAAAATATATATAGCTTTGTGATTCTGTTTAGGCCAGCAGAGAAGGCCTTGCAGACCCTGACGGCACGCCACTGTTACAAATGCAGAAATATATTTGTGATTTTTACTTACATTTATATAAATCGTAATTTATTTATTTGTGCATTGGAATGTATTTGTGAATCGTTCTGCGTGCATTTGTGAGTCAAATTTATTTGTAAATCCTTCTGTGTGCATTTGTAAATCGAATATATTTGTGAATTCTGTGTGCATTTGTGAGTCTTTCTGTTTGCATTTGTGAGTCTTTCTGTTTGCATTTGTGAGTCTTTCTGTTTGCATTTGTGAGTCTTTCTGTGTGCATTTGTGAGTCTTTCTGTTTGCATTTGTGAGTCTTTCTGTTTGCATTTGTGAGTCTTTCTGTTTGCATTTGTGAGTCTTTCTGTTTGCATTTGTGAGTCTTTCTGTTTGCATTTGTGAGTCTTTCTGTTTGCATTTGTGAGTCTTTCTGTTTGCATTTGTGAGTCTTTCTGTTTGCATTTGTGAGTCTTTCTGTTTGCATTTGTGAGTCTTTCTGTTTGCATTTGTGAGTCTTTCTGTGTGCATTTGTGAGTCTTTCTGTGTGCATTTGTGAGTCTTTCTGTTTGCATTTGTGAGTCTTTCTGTGTGCATTTGTGAGTCTTTCTGTGTGCATTTGTGAGTCTTTCTGTGTGCATTTGTGAGTCTTTCTGTTTGCATTTGTGAGTCTTTCTGTGTGCATTTGTGAGTCTTTCTGTTTGCATTTGTGAGTCTTTCTGTGTGCATTTGTGAGTCTTTCTGTGTGCATTTGTGAGTCTTTCTGTTTGCATTTGTGAGTCTTTCTGTTTGCATTTGTGAGTCTTTCTGTGTGCATTTGTGAGTCTTTCTGTGTGCATTTGTGAGTCTTTCTGTTTGCATTTGTGAGTCTTTCTGTGTGCATTTGTGAGTCTTTCTGTGTGCATTTGTTATCATTGAGACTGATCTGACCCCATACTTGCCAGCCAATCAGAAACAAGTGTTTTATTTGATGAAGGTATAATCCAAAAAGATCGACCATAAAACACTCAGTTGAACCCCTGGTGAACACAAGTGTGTACTACATGTTTATAGGACTATGGGACACACATGTGTGTGTGTGTGTGTGTGTGTGTGTGTGTGTGTGTGTGTGTGTGTGTGTGTGTGTGTGTGTGTGTGTGTGTCTCTCTGAACGTTTCCCTATTACATTGTTGCAGAAAACACGACTTGTGAAATTCTGTCATAAATTACATGCATACAAAATTGAAATGAAATGTACAGATATTTAATAAAATAGTTTCATTTTAAAGAACAACAATTGAAAACCTGTATTTCCGAAGACAACCAGTCGACTGACTAAAGTGTTTCCACGTGATTTGCATTGATATTCAGACAGTGTACATGTTATTAAATGGACAATGTAGAAGGTTGTACTCTATTACTTGCTGAGCCCCTTCAGCTTTTGCATTGTTTTACTCGTTTCATCACGGAGAGGGCAAGAACATATATGGGCAGCATATCAAAGCAGCAGGGACGATCAATAATCACACAGCTGCAGGTGGTGGAGATCAAATCTTTTCACCAGACAGAATATTGATATTGGACAGTTTTTCACATGACAACTACTGTATGGTCTAAGTTTTGGAGAAATTGTGGTTATGCAAAATTAATTGTGGTGATGGGATGGTAAGAGTTAGGCATCTAAAACACCTGGTTAAGTTTAAGGAAAGATTGTGGTTATGGTAGGGCTGGGCGATAAATCGATTTAATCGATTAATTCGAATGTGTGCTTTAAGGCGATGTGTTTTATTGAAAATCGAGAAAATCGCCCCCACCCCTCCCCCCCGTTGGGTTCCCGTAGTAGAGTGCGCGCGCATTGTTTACAAACGAAAACAATGGCGGCCAGCAGTGAAGCTCTCGTTCTTAAGAGAGGGAAGAATGTGTCTTCGGTGGTCTGGAAATGGTTCGGGTTCGTGTCATCTGACACAGAACAAACAGCACCACGATGTAAGGTCTGTCTAAAAGCTATTGCTACAAAATCAAGCAGCACAACTAATTTAATGCAGCACCTCAAACAGAGGCATGCCGCCGAGTGGGAGAAGCGTTGTTGCCCTGAGGAGGGAGCAGGACCGCGGGAGCACAAGCGACGCCGCCGCCACCGCCACCTCACAACAACAACCCAGCATTTTTGAGACATTCACCAACTGTACTCCGCATGAGAAGAAGAGTGCCCGGTGGAAAGCCATCACGGATGCAGTCGCGATGTATATCGCAAAAGATATGGTGCCCATATACACCGTGGAAAAGCCGGGGTTTATTCACCTTCTCAAAGCTTTGGACCCCAGATACGTGCTACCAAGCCGTAAACATTTTTCTGACGTTGCCTTGCCTCGGCTGTACAATAGTACACGCCAAAGGATCTCTGCGGAGCTGGAGGGGATGTCATTCTACTCCGCAACAACTGACCTGTGGTCCAGCAGGTTGACCCAGACACCGATCCACTTGACTGGTGGAAGCGTCACCAACTTAACTTTCCAAGGCTAAGTACTTTAGCAAAGAAATACCTCTCTGTGCCAGCTACAAGTGCCCCCTCTGAGAGGCTTTTCAGTGTGTGGGGGGGCATTGTTACATGCCACCGTGCATGCCTGAAGCCAGAGGTAGTAGACAGGCTTGTCTTCCTGGCAAAAAATATTTAGAAAAAACATGCACTACTGTTTAATACTGTTGGTTATGTTGTGAATGCACTTGATTTTGTTTACATGCACTTATTTACTATGCAAAATATGTTATGTTGATGTTAGATCAGATGTTGCACTTTTGAAAATGTGAATGTTAAAGGGTCACATACATTTTATTTCATGCTGTGTTTGTATCAGTGTATTCAGTTAGAAAAGCTTACTGTAAAAAAGTTACATTTGCACAGTTGTTTACAATGGAAGGCTACTATTTAATGCCATTTAATGTTATGTTTAATTTAATTTTATATTTAAATGATTCAGGGAAACAAAAGAGTGACGAAATACTTTTTGTATACTACAGGCACCTTCCTACAATGTTCAGGTTTTGTTTGCACTTTATTTTTATCAACCTACTTGGGAAAATCATCACAAAATAAAATAAAAAATTGTTTTCAACAGCTTCTGTCATCTGCAAAAAATTTTGGGGGAAAAAATCGATTTAAATCGTGAATCGGATTTTTTGTAAAAAAATCGGAGATTTTTTTTTTAGGCCATATCGCCCAGCCCTAGGTTATGGTTAGTAATAAAGAAAACACGTGTTACATTTCTGTGATGGGACGCATCCACCACTGCCCTGCATTGAAGCACCATCCAATCATTGCTTTTGGTTTCACCCTGTTCCGTTCGGTCTAAATAACTCCGGTTCTCAGTGAGAAGCAAGAGCTTCCAAACCAGAAAAAGGTAAAAAAAGGTTTTATTTCTCTGTACGTTCCATAATGTTGTCAGACAGAGGGTGTGTTTTCACCTACCGGCGTATTGTTGAGTGTGTATGTTGCTCTCTACACAGTTTGCGTGTCGTATAAATAGAGTAGAGTATAGAGAAACATGGAGAGCTTTCCTGTGCAGGTTGTTTACAGGGAGAGTTTACAGTAAGAGATCAGGGCTGATAGAGAGAGACAGGAGGGAGAGAACAGCTGAGGTCGGAGTGTCTGTTGTGTCTATGAGGCAGCCGGTGGCATCACACACTCACACACACACACACACACACTCACACACACGTGCGCACACACACACACACACGCACAAACGCACACACTCACACACACACACACACGCACACACACACGCGTGTGTGTGTGTGTGTGTGCGTGCATCATGTCAGTGCTTGCTGAGTTTCGGTTGCCCCAGTTTTCTCACAATCGGCCAATCAGACGGAATCTCTTATTTACATCATCTTCAACAAAGTATCGTGTGTGCGTGCGTGTGTGTGTGTGTGTGTATGTGTGTGTTCACACAGAGTCTGATATTGGGAAAGAGAAAAATGATGGTCCTGTTTAAAAGCAGAACTAAAAGAGAGACAGAAACCTGGTTGCACACACACATTAGTGGTAGTACTCTGAACCAGGACACAAACACACAAGACATGACAGATGTGTGTAACTACAGTGTAAATGCAATCGCGTTATCAATTTCACATCCAACAACAACGTGGGTGGAAACACATAATCGACTGTTCCAAACCAGAGAGGAAGCAGCCAATGTTCCCTCTAAGCTGCGCGCTTGAGCAATCGCGCACTGCTCGCACATTCTCAGCGCACAAGAAAATCTATGCAGCGCATAAAATAAAATTCAACATAAACGTATTAATTAATATCTAATATTAGTCCTAATCTTATCTAATCAATTAAACCAATAATAATAATAATAATAATTTTGTTTTCTGTACTATTTTGCAACGTAACTCAGTGAGTGACAGGTGTCCAGCCAATGATACGATTCGGTTCACTTACGCTACGCAGCCAATCATAGCATTGACACTATTGCCCTGCCCATTCGCGCCGTGCAGGTTAGCTAGCTATCAACAGGGCGGCGGAGTTACGAGACGCAAATGCTAACCCTTATCATGGCGAAACGAACGGGCAGCGACATAAAGTCAAAGCAAGAAGCAGACGAAGCCATCAACCTGGACAAAGTGTACAACCATTGGAGAAGTGAGAAGGACAGACGTGAAAAATAAGGTAAAATTTAAGTCAGATTTGTGCATATTCTAGTGACATTTATTAAGATTTTTTACTTATGGATATTAACAGTGGTGTATAGTAACGAAGTAGAAATACTTCGTTACTGTACTTAAGTAGTTTTTTTGGGTATCTGTACTTTACTTTACTACTTATATTTATGTTTACTTTTACTTTTACGTCACTACATTTTGCAAAGAAAACTGATACTTTTACTCCGATACATTTCCCCTGAAACCTTCGTTACTCGCTACAAAATCAAATCTATCTTTAGAAACAAAATGAATCATGAGAGCAGCGTCGGGGACTGTGGTGGAACACAGACTGCAAGCAAGCAGGTTTGTTGAATCAGTGGTCCTAGCAGCAAGTTAAATCATTGGTCAGTCACGTTAATGCACAATTGCAAACAAGTGCTCTCAAAGCCGCGGTGTTTGATTCCCAGTGATTCCCAGGATGCTACATGCTATAAGCTAGCGGGCGACTACCTGAGTATAATTCCACTCTACGATGACTGATTTCATGATGGAAGCAGAAATGGAAGCACCTGCTACTCCCGCAACAAACGACGGTGGTGACGAAGACCAACACCAGTGGATCGCTAGCGAGTTAGTGAGCTGAGGAAGTGTTGACAGTTGTGCAGCACTAGTTGCCTAACGTTAGCTGTAGCTATATACACGGATTGACAGGAGCCGCGAGAGCGCAGCATTCGGGGAATTCTTCGCAGCTGTGTGCAAGCTGTCTGTGACGCTGAACACACCTCTACCTGCCTCAGCGGCCTGTGAAAGACTATTTAGCATCGCAGGACGAGTCTTCAGCCCATGATGAGCGAGACGGAATTCTCGCAATTTTGAAAACCAACTTCTTTTGAAGATGAACAGGACATGTTTCAGTTTCATGTAATGACTGTGTTGTTACTTTAGTATTGATCATGTTTTGATATTTGAGTCATGTTGTGGATGATCAGATGGAGTTATGATGGTAGCAGTCGCCCAATTGCAGATTCAGCTTGAGCAAAACCTTTGTATTCAAATCAGGCCCATAGGAGTTTACAAGGCAGGCGTCCTTTCTCAAACCACTGACCTGATGCATCAAGTGGATATTTTTTGCTGAACATAATATTATGCATTTGTCCTCTATATCCTCTAGTCTAATGAGCAGACTTATAAACGCACTGTTACAACTCCTTCATAGTGTCATATTGCTTTACGGAGAATTATGATGATAAGTTCATAGTAGATGCAAAAGTATACTTATGTACAATATATTATGTTTAACATTGTTGCTCCTGGATGGATCACAGCAACCCAATTATGTTCAACACAGCTCCATGTCCTTGGTCATGGTGCCACAGCACTTAAAAGAATAAACTTCATAATTCTCACAATTCTGACCCTTTGCTTTTTTATTAACAGCATTTACTTGTACTTTTACTTTCAATGAACAGGTTATGATGTTCATTTAATGTTCAGGTTATGATGTACATTTAATATCAGAAAATTACTTTTGATACTTAAGTACTTTTGTACTTAAGTACAATAAATATCAGATACTTTAAGACTTTTACTCAAGTAGTATTCTAAGAGGTGACTTTTTACTTTTACTTGAGTAGTTTTCCAGTAAGGTATCTTTACTTTTACTCAAGTATAGCTTTTGAGTACTTTATACACCACTGGATATTAATCATTAAATTATGTTACTACTAGATAATTTATGGGGAGTAGAAATGATAATAAAAAACTGAGTAATTACATATTTTACAGACAGAGTTACAGGAATTTACACTGTATCACACAAGCTACAGCACACGTCATTGTGCAAAATGTGAATGTTTTAATGTGAACAAAATGTTATGTCTGAAAGGTGTATATGTATCATTTCTTCCAGAACAGGACCCTCACACAGGCCACAACAGGACCTCACACAGGCCAAAGCAAGACTCTTCCCATGGCCAAGCAGGACTCTCACATAAAACATACTACACATCTCATGAACAACAAGATTTTTGTCTTTTTCCTTTAAAGTTTGTCAAATCACTTATATTAAAAGTAAACTAGTGAAAATTGCTGCTGTAATTTGATTCTTTTAATAAGCCATGTAACTTGCTATGATCCAAGGTTTTGAACAGGTGTGATACTGGTGTGTGGCCACAGCGTGCACATCTGATGTTGCTCACAGTGGTCCTCAGTGTGCTCAGGGAGCTTGTGTGTATGCCCAGACACATGAAAAATTAGAGGGAACATTGGAAGCAGCCATTAGCCAGTTAGCGAGCTACGCTAGCAAGAAAGCAGCAAGGAAGCTTGTCATCGTGGATCCACAAGGCACGAGACCAAGTGTCTGCATTAAGATGCTGAATACTGAATCATAATTTTACTATCGCAAAGCCACCTGACCAAATAAACAGATACACAGGTTTATGACAAGCGTTGTAGTGTGTGGCTATGGAGGCGGACCATGTCTGAGTCGTCTCACAGCACTGCGTCATAGAAAGACTGTTGGTGGGGTCATGTTGTTTCAGGTACGGATGAAATAAGAACCAGATTGATGAGTTTGAAGTTTGGTCAGATGCCACACTGATGGGAGCTGTGTGCATAGTGTGAAGTGAGTGCTCTCATTGATATGAATGAAGGGCCTGCAGTGTTTCGCTGATCACAGCCTCGTTCACTCTGAAGAGTCTTTAGGAAAAGCTTCTTGTGGACAGAAGGCTGTTTTCACATTATCCGGTTTAGTTTCACCAGACTTGAAACAAATGATTGGTTTTCTTATATCATCACTAAATCAGCAATATCACTGTTTATATTGTGATGTTTGAAACATCAGAGGTGAGTTAGGAGGAGGATGTCACGAGAACCGATACTTCGGTACCATGTCAATGGAACAATTCTGAAAACATGATGGTGCTCGTTTTTTTTACAGGTACTGCAGCAACACTTCTTCATACAATTATTTGTATAATATTTAATAAAAGTTACTCCTCATTTTTGATGCTTTTTTTTTCAAAAGCCAGCAACACATGTCAATTTCTGCTTGTTACATGAAAACAGTCTTTCAAAATAAACTTCCGTCTTCATAGGAAACCACTTAGTTAGGTTTAAGAAAAGGTGGTTTGGGTTAAAATAACTACAAAGCGCCGTAACTACATTACGCAAGTTAGGCGACAAATAAATGAACATTGACTTCTCGTTTCACATTGGGGAACAAACAGCAGTGTCCTGGGTGAAAGATCACTGTCACATTCACCAAAACCAGTATGCAAACTGTAGCAAAGGAGCGCATGTTGACGTACGCAGGATTTATTGTTCTGTTTTTTACTGTGGTATCAATTTGGGAATTAAGGATCTTGGAATTTCACTGGTATTGGTATCAACTTCTACATTTCTGGTACCGTGACCTCCCGAAGGAGGACATTCAGAGAACTTGGAGCAGGACCAAGTTAAGGGTTTGTATCTAAAGTCAAAACCTTGAGGAATAGGATTTAGTTAAACAGTTTTGATAACTTCAGTGAGGAGCTACTGATATGCAAATCCACACAGCAGCTCTACATTGATGTAAGCACTGTGTACTGAGTGTATCAGTGTCGCCGGGTGTTGTAACTAAGTGCTTCTGCAAAACAGGGAACACTGACTGATGATGAGTATGTTTGAGAACGTTGACTCTGACTCCCACACACACACACAGACACCACTAGTCAAACCACTAAACCATTCATTGTGGTCGGCAGCTAAACTGACCACTTCCCACTCAGACAGTTAATGACAGTTAATGACATTTTATAGGTTTTAGATGGAAACTCAGCTCAAAATCTACAACACACAACCCTGTCTCCAGGAAAAATGTTTTCGGATTCGTTGAATGTCGCCACATCTAGGCAACAAAACCTCAAAGGTTAGAAAAAAGTTAATGGTTTATGTTTTAAAAATAATGGCGCGAGGCAGCGGCGCGAGGCAGCGGGACGAGGCAGCGGGACGAGGCAGCGGGACGACGCAGCGGCGCGAGGCAGCGGGACGAGGCAGCGGGACGAGGCAGCGGGACGAGGCAGCGGGACGACGCAGCGGGACGAGGCAGCGGGACGAAGCAGCGGGGCGACGCAGCGGCGCGAGGCAGCGGGACGAGGCAGCGGGACGAGGCAGCGGGACGAGGCAGCGGGACGAGGCAGCGGGACGAAGCAGCGGGACGACGCAGCGGCACGACGCAGCGGGACGACGCAGCGGGACATTTATTCCTGCCGACTAGGCTTGGAAATGTCCAGGACCCTTCACCAAATACCCTTTTATCACATCGTCACATCTCGAGCGAGAGACATGACTAGCAGAAATCAGAAACTGTCAAGAAGCCAAAAGTCAACAGATAAGTCTTCTATATGTTTATTCTTCAAATCCCAAACCAACAATATACTATGAATCCGACTGACAAGTATTGTGTGTATCAATGCCTGATATCTCCACTTCCTGTGTGCCATAGAGCTCCATTAAAAACACATCAATGACTCAATCTGATATGTTTTCATCATTCTTCCGGGATGCTGTAGATAGTTCTAGCGATCTAATTGGATTAGAAACAGATACGAGTTTTGTTAGCTCAAACTAAATAACTTTTTTCTCGTGTATGATCTTATATAATATATATATATATATGTGTGCTTGCAAAATCAATTTTGTGCACCAAATCTGACATCGATGATATAATGCAATCGTCCCACTGCCACAAACACTCACTAGAGCATTTATATATATATATATATATATATATATATATATATATATGTATATATACATATATATAGTTCATATTTACAGAGAAGACATGAATTAGCTGGTGGTTTCCTGCATTAACCACTGTGATCAGCTTTGTTTTGTCTCTTAAAATACTGTGATGCTTGGAGAATGAACCTCATTGTATTCTGTGCAGTTAAATTTGCATGAAAACAAATTTCTACACATCATCGTTCTTCATTTGAATTCTACTGCACAATAATTAAATTAAGTATGCTATTTTCTCAACGGCTGAACTGTGGAATCTGTAAAATATTGACAGTTATTCCCATATTTCCATTCAGCTGGGGATTACGTTTATGTGAGTGTTCGCAGAGTGTGTGTACACAGGACGGCAGTTTTAAATAGATTAGTTGGGACATTTGCCTGTGACTGATTTCGTGTAACTGTGGTCTAGTGTGTCCGTTAAAGAGAGAGAGCGAGGGGGGGAGGGGGGGCGGGGTAGACGTTGAATGGAGAGTTACGGGGAAGTTGTGTGAATACTGTTGTATGTACTTCCCCTAATTTATCCGCTGTGTTGTGTGCTTGTGCAAAACACACGTATTAGACTTCAACCAGAGTAAGATTGGCTGACGCTGCCCTCACTCTATTTGGGTTCGGGGCACTTAGATCATAGTGGTGCTCCCTGCAAAATGAGTCCACGGCAAAGATCAGCATTCGTATCTCTTTGTTTTTGCATTTGTGTGTTTCTATGTGTGTGCAACGTCTCCTCATACAATGTGTCGTATCGTTGGTATGATATGATACAAAAAGTAATATTTTGAACGTTCAGCAACACGAGAGATCAGCGCTCCTACTCGAACCCCTGCAGACCAGTTGAGACAACCAAACCACTTGGTTGGGTTTAGAAGAAGATCGTGGTTTGGGCTGAAATAAGTATGTCACATAACTTAATAAATACATAAGTTATGTAACAAAAGTAAACGTTGACTCCTGGGTGAAAGTCTTGTTTGGTTGACCCGTCCATCCACCTCGACATGTCCTGTGTTGCTCTTTATACTCCTGACTTCCGTAGAGGCAGCCGGCGCGTCCTGCCCATGGTTACGTGGGTTATTGATCATTTACAGTCAATGTACGGACACAGAACGAGAACACTCCGGTGTGTGTGTACCTCTTCCACTGCGGCCGACGAAGCGCAGGTCGTTGAATCTGGCCACTTGGTTCTTGATGGCGGCTGTGGCGTTGCGAAGCTCAGCAGAGAAGTTCTCATCATTTCCTGCCATCACCGTTACCAGGGTGCCATCGGGGGTGTCGCCCAGGGCAACCACCTAGTGACCGCAAAGAAGAAGGAAGGAGAGAAGGAGAGAAGGACAGAAGGAGAGAAGATGGAGTGTGATTTCTGAATGTTTGGTGCTCAGTCAGCCTTAAGATGTTCAGCTGTTTGTAGTTTTTCTGCCCAGGTTGTTCCAGGTTAATATCATTTTATTTATATATCACCTTTCTCAACATACGTGTCTGTCTATGAATGGTTCAAGGTTGGTATAAAACAAAGAAAGATAATATTCATTGATTTTTGAACGGTCACACTGAGAAACAACAGCTTTGGATTCAAATGATGAAATAAAACGTAAATCATTTCCCTATTGAAGATGAAACAAGTGTGAAATGGAAGTGTTCAACACTCTCTGGAGAGCACATTCTCCTGCTCCACACCTACACAGATATACAGATATAGAGGCAGGGAAGCTGATTTCCATATCAACGCTAATCACACCAAACCATCAGTGAGGAAACGGCCGCGGCTGAAGCTGATGGACGCTTTCTTTTTGAACCCTGAGCTCTCAAAGCGATGACCACAGTTTGGCTTTACCTCTCAGTTAAAGCATTGTCCTCAAGGCACATGGGTCTCTATTGTTTACCTGCT
The DNA here is from genome assembly GCF_949748355.1 of Melanostigma gelatinosum. Lineage (NCBI taxonomy): Eukaryota > Metazoa > Chordata > Actinopteri > Perciformes > Zoarcidae > Melanostigma > Melanostigma gelatinosum. The sequence continues at coordinate 295,829 of NC_136657.1, read as the reverse complement.
AAGCTGCCTTGAGTATTTGTTGAAATATCAATATGCTGATGTTCCAATAATCAACCAGTGACATGTGATGATCTGAGCCTGCGGTGGAATGTGATTGGATAAAGTTCTTCCTTAATAATAAAGCAGGAGCGACTGGATGGATCTTGGCCTGTGTGTGTGTGTGTGTGTGTGTGTGTGTGTTCGTTAAACACATGCCAGTGTATACCAAGGTTCATTTCTTTTACTTTCGTCTTGACTGGTAATAGATTAGTGTCAGAGTGTGTTTGCTAGTTTTAGTTTGTATACTGTTACACTAGTTTTAGTGTGTTTTTGTTAGGGACAGTTATAATACCCCACAAGTATGTAGTTACATAAAAATACAAATTACAACACATTCTCTCTCCCAACTCATCCGATACCAACGCTTGGTCAGTGGTCCTAAACTATGTCTCGGTTCCTCTCTGTCAGGTTTGGACGTATCAGGAAGGGCGCGTCAAGTCCTTACATGCATAGTCGGTTTGCTGAATGGGCCTATGGGCCCTCTAACCTGTCGGGCCCCTGGGTCTGACTACACGCAAAAATGTCGACAAAGATGTCTCTCTGATTCTGTGGCTCCTGTACTTATGGAGAAGGGGTGGGGCCTTTACAGGGGGACAATGTCTCACTATCCGCCCATGCACAGTGTCTTTTCTAAATGAACCTCCATGCCTGCCTCTTACGTGCATGGGCTACATTTAAAGGATCAATGGTTTGTTATTCAGGTTCAGTTAGGTTTAGTTGATGACGATAGCCCTGGTGTTTACACACACATAGTACCTGCGTGCACCGGCAGTGTAGTGCATGTTGTCATGTATGCACCTGTGCAAATTTCAGTGTTCATGAAATTGTGTGTCTCCATGTATAGTGAGTGTGTGTGCATCATAACAGTCATCCATTATCAGTAAAAGGCAGTGACATCCGCTCATGACTCATAATGATGCATAATGCACCAAACTCACACTCACACACACACACACACACATGTGCGAACACTAATGCATAAGGCTCAATAAATCAATCAGTTGTGTGTTCTGCGGCTAAAAGCTGCTTTTCCACAAATGCATTTTGTCTCAAAGTGCAGAGAAGCGTCCACATCCACACACGTCGATACACCACGATGAAGAAATGCAAGAATATCCAGCCATCATGTGAACACATCAAATCAATCTGTTGTCTTGCAGACAAATAGCATCAAACCCTGTAAATTGACATTGATGAACAGAGGTTTTGCACAAAAGGAATTGTAATAATATCATATAATAATGTCGTATTGAAGAGATTGTGGCATAAAAGAAGTTGGTCCTACTTGTTAGTCCAGATAAATAATAAAGTATCTGCTGAAAGGCCTCGTCACAGAGTCATATGTGCTTTTCATGGGACAGCGTTGTCGTCTCGGGACTAATGGTAAGGACAATATTTTGAATCCAAATTATTATGCTGAAACTTTCTCCCTCTCACTCTGTGAAGTGAATAAAAAGATCGACACATTTACTTCCCTTTCGCTCCAAATGCGGTGAAATGCCTCCATTAGCTGATTGGTGCGGAAATAATGAGTCTATGACATAAATGAACCATTGATACAGAATAATATATATAAGTAATAATATTCACAGATTCCAGCTACTCAAATGTGAGGATTTCCTGCTTTTCTGATGTTGTTGTAAAGATCTGAGTCTGTTTACAGTGAAGTACAAGTAACGCAAAGATCTCAGCTTCCAGCACTAAAATAATAAGAACAGATTAACATTTGATGAATTGTTATTTTAGGTGAAGCTTCTTATTCTGCCGTCTTGGCCAAGACTCCTGCTAAAGACATTTTGAATCTCAATGGGAAGATGTCCTGGTTGAATAAAGGTCACATTAAAAACAAATATGCAAATGATGCCCTGCTGTGGTCTCAGATGAATCCATCATCTTCTAGTTCTATTCTACAACTCACCAACATTGTTAAAACACACGTTATATGCATTATTTACAGTAAATTCTGCAGTGTAAAAAATACATATAAAAGTACAGAAGTATTATCAGAAAATGTACTCAATGTATCAGAAGTAATAGTACTATTTTGTGGCTTCTTTTTAGAGTTGAATGATTAAATAGATTATGTTATTCGTTGATTATGGATGTAATCTTTATACGTTATAGTTGGTCAACATAGAGCAAATGTTTTATTTTACATACACACACACACACACATTGAGTACTATACTTATGTAATTTACACTGTGTTTTTTCTTTACCTGCACATTCATATTTATATAACAATAATCCGACACATTTAAAGCATTGCATAATGCCATATAAGGTCAAGTATCACAATGTATGATGATGTGTTATAATTCTCATAGTTGAAATACTTCACAATATTTTAATAATGCCTTATAATGCATTATAATGTGGTTATAAGTCACTATAAGGGTCATTGATTGCTTTAAGTAAAGTGTAAAAATATCATCAGCAAAACCTTGTAAAATAAATACATCAAAGTATTATGATGATTGACCTTGTAAGTCATTATAAAAGGCTTTATAATGTGTCATGATTATTGTCGGAAAGCATTATTATTTATGGCTGCTTATAGCTGTCAGTAAATGTAAAGCAACACACACCTTGAACGCGATGGGCAGCGTCTTGTTGCACCTCCAGTGTGTGGGCAGCACCGAGCAGAGGAAGTTGGGGCTGTCAGTCTTGGACAGCTCACCTGGATGATCTGAGATCACCTGTAGAGACGCCGCCGTTACTCAACTGAAGGTTTACATCAGGGATACATTCAACACGGTGACTTGCATGTCATCGTACCTCCACCATCCCGCGGTCAGCCATGCGCAGTTTGCCCACCAGAGCGGCCCCTCCGGCCTCCTGGGTGCCCAGAGGCAGGGCCTCGGCCATCTTCCCCCCCGAGGCCAGGGTGGTGGAGGGGGGGGTGTAGCGCCGGCCCGGGGCTGGGTCTGAGAGAGGATACACGAGGTTAGTTCATCTTTGTGCTGCTCTAAATACCTCCAGATGATGTTCTGCCATGTTTGCAGATAAATATGAGAGACGGTGAAGCTCACAGAGCGCTTATCAACTCATGCACAGAGGCTCTGGTTCCAAATGGGAATATGGCCCTTGTCTATAATAACTGATTGAATATCGTTGGGTCTGGGACTGTTGGTTGGACAACACAAGACATTTGAAGACGTCCATTTGCGCTCTTTAGGGGATATTTGCCACTATTTTGTGACATTTAATAGAAGAAAGGATTGAGCTGAAGATGATGAAAACTCGTGTCAAAGAAATAGGGCGTAAAGACGAGCACTCAGATGAGACTGAACGAGCGGTGAAAGTCATGTATATACAGCACATGATGACACACACGGACTCCCATACCACAGAGAGGAGTCATGAAACTGAAGACAGCACCACCGCTTCTGCTCTCTCAGCTTCAAATGAACATTTAGGAGAGAAGTGGCACGCTATCAACAAAGAGCCTTCAATTCATGTAACACCATGAAGAAAAGAATAAAGAAAGCCTCAGAGGGACTGTGATAAATAATCTGTCTGTCTCTCTGTCTGTCTCTCTGTCTCTCTGTCTGTCTGTCTGTCTGTGGCTCTGTTTGTCAGTCAGTCAGCCCACAATTGAAGCCACATGCGGCGGTGTGGAGTTTATCTTAGTGTGATTGAAACCCTTGGCTGCGGCTGCACTGAGCCACCGGCTGGTTCAACAGGAGCCACGGACACATTTAGAATTGTTTGAATTCACTTCACAGAAAAGAATCCCATAAACCCACGGCAACCAAAACGTGCATTCACTCCTGTGGAGATCTGGAGTCATATGTGATATTTTTTGAATGATCTGAGAAAAGAAGATGAGACACTTGTATCTCTTAGTGTGAAAGAGAAAAAGAAAAAAATGTATTTAGAGAAACTTTGACGATTTAAATAATAAAAGTATAATAATCAAAGGTAACAGTTGAAAGTTAGTTTGTTCGTGGCAGTGTTCAATAAATGCTCATCATGTTCAATAAATGCTCCTCACACTCAGCGGAGCACCTGGAAACGTAATTTCACTCACTATGAATGCAACTCTTTTAATAGAAATCATCCTTTGTGACTTCATCTCAAAGGATGATGATGTCATTTGAATTTAAAGAAAAAGGAGAAAAAGTAAACAAGAGCAGCTTTACATTATATTTAAGATAAATATAGAAATGCGATATATTTTTCTCACCATATGTTCAAAGACATCAAGAGCATCACTATGGCAATAAGTCATTATTTTACCAAATGTTATAAATATGGGTAAGTACTGATATACTGCAGTATACAGGGGACTATAGTTAAGATATTTAACTTGTTATTATAGAAAACATCTTTGTGAATCATGTTTTCTAGAACGCGTCACACTGCACTAGAGTCGATTATATAAGACTACTAATGTCTATAATACTATAACTGTAATACCATAACTGAGGCAGTCAGTGTGTGTTTGTGGTTTGTGTTCAAACTGAACAAAAGAAGGTTTCTGAAGTACATGTGGCCTCCCGACACCACAGCTGTTCTCATGTCCACCGCCACTCACACATCCTCTGATCACGAGCATCATAACAGAGAGATGGGGATGCATTCATGATTTCATATATATGTGTATAAATATATGTATGTATATATATATTATGTATGTATCTATAATATATATATATATATATATTATATGAGCAAAGACACTCGTATCATAAAGCGTCAGAGAGATGCCTCGTACCGTATTTTGCGTCCCACAGAAAGACCATTTGTGCGCCACAGTGCGTCCACAGACACGCGACTCTCCCGATCTTCCCCGTAAACCTCCCGATGTCTCTTGTTGGCAGCGCGAGCTGCAGAATGTTCTGCGTGTACGTGTCGAGAGTTTGTCACGTTGTCGACTTCTTGTTGTCTGCCCGTCAACAGAAGAAGAAACATGAACCGCCTGCTTGCGGCGCTTTATTCCGTCCAGACGCGCCGGATTTGAAAAAGCCCGAAACCGAAACGACGTCCAGAGCTCCACCACTGGGGAGCAGAAGAGAAGCCCCTCAGACTGGTGCTGCGTGCTGGGACGTCTTCAACGCTCCTCGTGCCTCCTCGCAGCCGAAGTGAAGCTTCCACACATGTTTGGCACCAAAGTGGAAGAGAACTGACAAGACGTGAAGGAGACAGGAAACTAAACCTGAACTAGTTTTAACTTTCAATCTCGGATCCTCCTGATTTAAATATGATGCTTCAGGACCGTTACAAGCTGCGCTCTCTCTCTCTCCTGCCCGGCTATGTCTCTCTCCCTCCCCGCTACACGAGTGAACATCCCGGCTAACGGCGCCAGGCTTTTACCGGCAGACCGTCCGCATTTGCATCTCAGCTCTCAACCAATGGAGAGGCTTGCCGCTGGCTGTCCGAGTGGGGGACTGACCAATCAGCGTTATGTCCGTCCGGGAGGAGGCGGGGTTTGTGGTGAGGGAGCGGAGCAGCACTTCCTCGTGCGCTGAACGGACTTCATCGCTGTGATAAGTCAGACACCGCGAGGTGAGACCACGCGGGACCAGGACTTCTATCTGTGGCTGCGTGGAGACAACAGTGAGCCCGACTTTCACACTGTTTCCCCGGATTCAAATAACGACGTAACGTTGAGTAAAATGTGACAGCTTCCTCTGGAAGTCAACATACACACTGTGATGTTCACGCAGAGGTGCACATTAACATCTGCCTGCTGTCCTCAACAACCGGCTGTGACTCTCCCAAAGAAATAACGCCGTCTCGGTGCTTTTAACTCGGGCTGTCGGTACCGGAGACCGACGATAGGGGGCAGTCGGTGATGTGAATCATGACAGAGAGCCGCATCATGGATTCACCAGCATGTTTATGATTTATTCTTATTCATTCTAATGGGTTGAGACAGCTCTAGCATTATTTTATTGTGTATTTACATTGTTTTATGATTATATATGTTTCTGGCTGTGTCATAAAGTGTACTCATGATTCTGAAATTACCAGAGAGAGAATTGAATTATAATTAATTAATTTAATTATCTTTTTTTATTATCTTGAATTATCTTTTGTGGCATATAAATGTGTGACGTGTGTGATGTTGAGTGTGAGAGACATGTTGACTCTCCTGGTTGAATACAAATAAAACATATTGTTCAATATCACAGCATTACTGATGTAGATATGATATTTATATTATTTATGTGAAGTATTCTAAACCACATCATTTAAAATACATTTTTCAGCATGACATTGATTTAAATGATGATTTAGTGGAACAATATTTTAAAAAGTAAATATTTCCAATTATATCTAATGTTAAGTTTGTTGAATTTCTTTTTAAAAATTTTAAAACTAAACACTAAATAAAACCTTTAATAATATAAAACAAAATGAACAAATAAATGATGTAAGGATTGACTTATATTGAAGGATACATAAAAGCAAATAGAAAATAACAGATAAACTGAGGTGGATTCGGCTTATTCTATTTTTATGACTTAACGTGTATTGAATTGAATTTGTTTTTATTTGAAAATCACATAGAACAAAACAACAACACAAAATAATACCCCAAATGAAATAAAATAAACAGATAAATGATGTGAGGATTGACTCATATTGAAATATAAATAAAAGCAAATAGAAAATAACGGATAAACTGAGGTGGATTCAGCTCATTCTAGTTGTTGTCGTATGATGCTACAGAGAAACTAAATGAATAAAGGAGGCCCAGTCTTATTTAATCTCCACACAAGAAAACTGTGATGTATTTAGTTTGAACAAACAGCTGACTGATGATGAAATGTTGTGTGTCAGCTGTTCAGCATCTTAGTCATCCCAGAATGCATCCTGTCATAACTCACCTTCAGTTTACATTAAACCCGATGTTGTAAGAAGAAAACATACAACTGAAAGCAGATTTTACAGCTCAGCACTGATATGTACACACTGTACATGTTGGGTGATCATAAGACAACATTACCACGAATACAAACATAGTGTGCTTTATGCCTTCAACAGTTTATCTCTCTGGTAAACCGTAATACAATAAGGCCATACTGGTTTTCATTTTATAAGAAACCTCATAATGAAACATAATAACTATGAATAAGTTGAAATTCAAATACCACTGAATCAAATGCACTGAAATATTATATATCTGAATTTGTGGTTTAAATTCCTCTCTGAATTTTCCAGTTTGTGTATAAATCGATTTTTTTCCTGGTTCACAAATTCAGAAAGAGCATTCCAGTGTGTCGGGTTTGTAGCTGCTCATCTGAACGTATCTCGTACCTCACGGTCCCCATCAGCAGAGCAGGCTGGTCAGTCGACATTTTATGAATGTTCAAAATGAATCTAGCTTTAAATTCAGTGGTATTAAAAGTATTCAGTAGTTATTACAACATTATTACATGTGGTCGATTTTTATTATAACATTTATATATATAAATATATATTTAAAATATATATTTTTTGTACACATTAGAGGTAGTTTTTGGTTCCCACTTCGAAAAACCATCAAACTTTACAGTTTTGTACTGTTAAAGGTCAGTGTGTGCACCTGCCTGTTTCATGAGGCCTTTTTGTGAGTCAGTCGATTGGATCTGAGTGAAATCAACACGCTGTCGGATGAGTTTTAGCGAAACGCCAGTCTGCCTCTGCATCCATCCCTCTGTAGCCAAAGGGGGATGATAAAAAATGTAAATGCCTCCACTCTGGCCCCGGCCTCAGATGGACGTGACGTGATTTGCCCTTGGAAATATCAATTTTTCACTTCCTCATCCAGTATTTGTCTTTTTGTTTTGAACTTGTTATCCAAAGATCAGACGAATTCAAACACCAAGAATTCACTGATTGTCACAGATTGTTAAACTGCATAAAAACCTGGATTCAAGATGAACAGTGAAAGCATGCTGATAACACATTCCCCTGACGCTCCCCGGCTGGTTTGCTGCTACACGCACAACGTATGAAACCTGCAGCCAAAGGACTTCTGTCAACCTGCAACTTCATCAAACTTAGTGTCATTAAATCTGACACTGGACATTTATTCCTCATAGAAGCACACGTATAAATAATTCAAAGAGTGAAGGATGAAACTATATATCTGTGAGGCCTTATGCCAAGAATGCACACAGATTCTATAGAAACAACGTGAGTTTAGATGCTCGTAGCAATTCATATCGTCACGCATCATCATGTGTATCCTGAGATGTTGCCACAAAATGTCTGAAAGTTTAATACTCAGCTGAAAATGTGCCATAATTTATTTCACAACTAGATGCAATGCATGTATTCATCCATCTCTTAAATGAATCTTTTCTGTTTTGAACAAAGCGGTGCAGCTATACAATCCTTTACATGTTACAAGGTTACACCCTGTGTGTTGGGGTAAATGATCAAAATGAGATGGTGAGCGTTTAAAGATAGAAATAAAACAGAGGAGGAGAAGGAGAGAAAAGACACGGCAAAGGGAGAGGAGTTGGATTTCACTCAGCCAGCGTTTCCCACTGACTGACTGGTAATGTGAGCTGGTCATTGTCCTCTGATCCATAATCAATACCCAGCCTATCAAAGTTATTGATACCAGCATTGCTTCATATTATCAGCCGCAGTATAAATACGATTCCTCAAACTGAAGATATGCCCAAGAAAGGTTTCCACAGAATAAGAGCACCATGTAGGAAGACGACGCAGCTAAGTGTCATTCTGCTGTCATTTAGAAGTGTTGGTCCATCGAGGGCTAGTACTAGAGGAATGTCATAGTATAACTTCCCTGACTTCAAATTGTCTGACAATAATCTTGGTGTCTGTAGTGAAGTCAAATATCTTGGTCATTTTTTAACAGAACACATGACCGATGATAACGACATTTCCAGGCAATGTCGTATGATGTCTGCACAAGCAAACAGTCTCTCACGCAAGTTTGGTCTGTGTACAGATGGAGTGAAGATGTCTCTGTTCAGAGCATATTGTACTCCACTCTACACTGCACACTTGTGGTCAAACTACAGAAAAAAGAGTCCACAGAGACTTCAAGTAGCGTACAATGACGCCATGAGAATACTTTTAAAGAGACGAAGATGGAGTAGTGCCAGTGAAATGTTTGTGGCTGCACGAGTCAACACTTTCCAAACTGTTTTAAGAAATCTCATGTACAAATTCATCTGTAGACTGAATGACTCTGTAAATGGGATCATAGTTGTTTTAACCAACATAAGGTTTAGCACCACACGCTACCAGTCCAGCTGTGGAGACATTGGTACAGCTGTCTCTTTGTAAGGCATTGCTAGGCCTATGTACTTTTATTGTTTGTGTCTGTCTTTTTATGTATCTGTCTGTATGGACCCCGAGTCTGAAATAAAGTCTATCTGTCTATCTATCTATCTATTACTGTCCATGGATACTTTCACATCTTTAACAAAGGATATGTTACTTGTAAATAACCAATGGCATGCGATATAGAATTGTCCGCATCATCTCAGCACATATTGCTACCAGCCTTCAAACAGCCCAAACATTTCCTATCTTTGTTTCAAAACTCAAAACTAGTCAAAGTTGTTTTCAGGATGTCCTGCAGAAATTCAAAATAAAACTCAAAAATAATCACCAACCAGTAGACCAATATCTGAGTATAAGTACAACCACTCCCTGAGTTGCAGTCCGAATGGACTCAGGCTGGTCAAACACCTCAAGAGAAAAAGTGCCATTCAAGTGTTGAGCGTTTCGAGGACTACAGCGTGACAAGCTTCTCAGAACAACGCGGTCATCAAAGATTAACATGGATTATTGTAGCCACAAATTATGTGAAGGCAATATTTCTACACCACAACAGGTACATTAATAACTAAAACACTGATTAATGTTGAGTTCAAAATAATACAAACAGAAAACGGCCACGAGACCAGACATGATGGGGATGATGATAACCAAGTGGTGTCAAGAAGAATGCACTTTACCAAAGAGTCCGCTGCCTGTCCGGCCCTTCCTCATCAGGTACATGGCCCAGGACAGGGGGCCAGAGGTGGAGAACGTCCCAGGGTTCATGCTTCAATCCTGGGTGCAGAAGCAGCAACAGCTGGGGCCAAATGTCCAACACCCAGCGGGGAAGAGAGCGGAGGGTATCAAGGGTAAAAATGAAAAGACAAAGAGGGAAAACAGCAAGAGGGAAATGGGAAGAAATAGAAAAAATAAAAGAAGAAGGAACAAATAAATGAGGTGTGTCTTTAACTTTTTGTTGTCGAGGATTCCAAAGTTAAAAGTCAACGAAAACACTTCAAAGAGAATAAAACTCATTAGACAAAGAAGAGCTCCAGCATGTCCTCACCTTCTCAAACGGCTTTTATACCCCTCACCCCCCCCCCCCCCCATTCCCCCTCCCTCCATCTCACCCTACATATTAGTAAAAAGCAGAAAAGAGTGCGGGAGTAAGAGGCAAGGAGCCAGTCAAGCTTAATTCATCCCCTCCTTCTCTAAGCGTAGCCACAGGGGACACGACTCCACTTTGCCCTCAGGCTCTTTAAAGCTGCTAATTTCATTTAGCTACTCAAATGATTTTTCTCCTGTTTTCTCCCTCCCTCCTTTCCTCCCTCTCCCCCTCCCCCTTTTCTTGCTATTTGGAAGTTCTGGTTGAAAATTGAGGTCACACACTTGCGTGATATGAGTCTGTTTGTACTGAAGCTGCTGATGGCTGCTTTGTCCATTCACTACGTTTTGGATCCGTGTTCATAAATCAGATGGATACAGATGTTGCTAGTGACAAGCTAGCCATCACTGCTACCATGTTATGTGGAGCTCTGACAATAGTAGAGACTGGCTGCTTTGCCTCTGATGTGCTAGTTAGCTAGAAAAGCTAAAAACCAACAAACTCGTCCTAACCACAGTCCTGTCTTAAACTATAGCTTAACTTAAATGAGTTAACGAAGCTGGAAACCATCAAATGATGAAGTTCACTAAGGTCAACGGTGTTACCCGAGGAAGGACGGAGGAAAGATAAAGCAGACAGCAGTAGAAGACACAGAAGAGGAGAGGTAATGTCTTTCTCTACAAGTTGACTACCAACTGTTTCAATACATATGTCAAAGCTAGAAGTGAATTTAACAGGAGGAATCATGTTCCAGGGAGCTGGATGTCTCACTGTCTCACTGGGACATGAGAGCAGAGTCCTTGTTAATGTTGGACACCAACCCTCTGAATGAATAGATGTGTCCAGTCCACGATGCTAACTGTCAGACATTTCATTTGAGTGTTTGAATTCTGTGTGTGACATTCATTCACTGGTGTCCTCTAAACGAGTGTCTATGTCATACGCACTACTCTCTGCTAACAATCCCACAATGTGTTGCAACAGTTCTGAACACCGCACGTCTCAGTGATGAACTAAAACGACTCAACATAGTTTAACCTTTAGAACCTTAACCTGCAGACATTGTGACTTAGTGATCAGTCACACAAATCAAATGTTTCTTTGTTTATGGCGTCCAGACCAGCCGGGGGGGTTTGATTCTGTTTTATATTTTACAGACAAATGTTTCATCAATTGAGCTTCAAGACTTTATTTTCAACTTTGATAATACTAAATATTAGGGGTGTAACGATATGCGTATTCATATTGAACCGTTCAGTACGAGGCTCACGGTTCGGTACGCATGACGAACCGAATACGTTTGAATAAAAAAAAAATAAAATAAAAATAAAAAATTTAAAACAAAAACCTTTATTTAACCAGGTAGTCCCATTGAGATTAAAAATCTCTGATGCAAGATGTAACTAACAATACTACATAACATTAAGGAGCAGTTCTTGTTTTTTATGCTTATGTGTTGGTAAGAAGACACCCCAGAAGATGGGTCACTCAGGTATAGTTCCATCATTGTTCAAAGTCAAAGAATAACTTCATGATGTTAGTTGTAATGAATAAATATATTTTAAAATCAAGTACATTTCTCTGGCATTTATAGTTTTCTACTGTACCGAAACGTACCGAACCGTGGCTCCACTGTATCGTACCGTGCATTTTATGAACCGTAACACCCCTAATATATGTATGGAGGAGATTATATATATTATATATATATATATATATATATATTACCTGTTTTCAAACCATGCTGTTTATCATGTTACTGTGATGGACTGTAAAGCAGAAGATGTTGGATACTGACAAACATATTGTGTTTCTATAATACTCTGTTAAAGGTGACCAGACACCACGGAAAATGTGGGACAGTCCCGAATAACAAGCAGTCCTCCCGAACCCTGTTCTGATTGTCCCGAAAATCGGACTTAACCCGGATTTGATCAATAGCCAATAAAACATGAATGTCCCGAATTTAACCCCTTCTGATCCCCCTAATCTACTACTTCAACATATATTCATTCATAACCACTTATTGTTAACACAACATTTGCTCTCTGCTGGCTAAAGCTGAATAGAGATGAACGAAACATTAAGGTGACCACTGCACACACACACACACACACACACACACACACACACACACACACACACTGGTGGACAGTGAGCTCCCCACAGTGACTCTCCCAGAAGCCCTTTGGCTGGTGACATCACCACAGAGCTCCCTGTGTGTGTTTCAGAGGGAGACCGAGTGTGTGTGTACACTGACACGTGTGAGCGACACCCCTGTAACCCTCAATGGCAACCTCAGCCCAACAGTGTGTGCTACTGGCTCATGTTGAGCCTCAGTTGTCTGAGGTATTTGTTCACAGTGGGCCCAAACCAGGCCCACAAAGCTCAGCTCGTCCTGTAGGTGGTTCCGCTCGAAACCGCACTACAGTGCTCTGGTAGGCAGACGTACAGCAGCAGCTTTTCATCACGATCTGCTAACACAAAGTGAGGGTGTAGTCCACATTAGACTGGAGAGATGAAAGTTCATCCTTTGGATAAATCCTCACCTTTCACCATTCCACAATGCTAAAATGTTTTGGAGTATGAATACTAAATAAATTTCTTCATTTTAGAGATTCCCCCAGAATGTAGTTTTCAGGTTTTCAGGGGTTCCTCCTGTGTAAAATAAGAGCCCTCGTATTAAGCTCACCAGGGACGGGTGTAACCGGCCTCCTATTGTTCAGTGTGCTTAAAACTGCCTGTGCCAAAGCACACTGTATATTATCCACCGGGCTTAATAATAATCAGCTTTATCCAAAAGTTTGGCTCGCCTCTCCTCACACAGCGTTGCCAACAGCGGCGTGAAAAATACATCAAAATGTGCGGCCTGATCGGGAATAGTGTGCATTATATTTTTCGGAGAGATTCACCCAGCGGTTTTCCCGAAAATCCCAAAAAACTGAGCCCCATTCACTTGAATGGGGTTTCGGTGTGAAGAGAGCTAAAAAAAACACTTAACTTTGGGCCCATATTGACGAGCCGTACTTTAACGTAGAAACAGGATTCAGAGTTTAACACGTAGACAAAACGCTGCACTTTATTCAGCTAAAGGGACATTTTGCTAGCTAGCACAGTTTTCATGAAGTCACAGATGAAGTTTCAGGAGAATGTTGGGTCCGTTTCAGATTTTATAATGGGTGTGTATTGCGCGGCTCGTTAAGAGCTAGAGTGAGAGCATAAGCGTCAGAGTGGAGCAGAGCAGGAAAATATTCTGTGATTTTTCCAAACAAATTGCTCCAGCTCCCACAATTTACTCTTCATACACCATTTTCCCCCAAAAGCTTGGAAATGTGCTGGTCGCAGTAAAGTGTCTATGTAATCCAACGGATTTACACCTCAAAGAACATTGCAACCAGTTACACGCACGCACGCAGGCGGTCTCTCTCTCTCTCTCTCTCTCTCTCTCTCTCTCTCTCTCTCTCGCTCTCGCTCTCTCTCTCTCTCTCGCTCTCTCTCTACACACACACACACACATGACTTGGAAGCATGGACCTCCTGTCTGTCTGTCTGTCTCTCTCTATCATACAGTCATTCAGGTCTTAGATATCTTTAGAGAACCGCCCCCCCCCCCCCCCCCCCCCCATTTCAAAATAAAAGCTCCAGAGAGTGAATTCTAACTGGAATGCTTGTGATGAAGCCTGTCATTTAATAACCTCTGTGTTTGTGTGTCAAATATTATGAATATGTGACGCCCCTCTCTCTGCCAGCGGCTGTCTGAAAGCTCACATTTCATAAATAAATTGCCTTCAATAGCTTCAAAGGCGCCATCAATCCCATGAAAACACATGTCCATAACTCGTGGGCCGTCAGTGTCAGTAATATTATTCACTGAAACATGCGTCTCATTGTCCAAACACTGAGCTCAGTTATTGTTTCACACACATTTAGGATTGCTATCGTTGTTGTGAGATCCTCTTGACGCTGATACTCACACACAGTGTGATGTAGAACTTTCTACAGTTGTTCCATGATTTTAAGGAGCAGCACTTTATGTCTCCTGTGAGAAATGTGTGTTCAATGAAGTTTCCTATAATTATAATCATCATCTTTAATGAAAGAGCAACAGTCCAATGGGGCGCTTGGTGGTATATTGTGTCTTATTACATCTGTCTGCTTAGTCATGGCTGCCTCTGATCATGTTCATCAGATCCTCTCTTCATTCTGTCATGCAGCACATTTGAGGAAAAGGAAAAATGATGTGGAGGTTTAAGAAATCCACTCCAGTAATAAGAACTGCAAATGTAAAAGGTTGGATTGCTATTATTTTAAATTATAAACACACACACACACACACACGCACACACACACACACACACACACACACACACACACACACACACACACACACACACACACACACACACACACACACACAAAGCAGACATGGATGAGTCAGTTCAGACACTTCAGAGCTCAGTAGATTTGTATCGAAGCACTCTCATCAATTGATCAATGACGGAGAAGTTAGCAATTGTCTGTAGTTAACAGAGCAGCCGATTCTACCGCACACACACACACACACACACACACACACAGATGCACACACACTTCGTCTATAATTCATGGGGTGTATTGTGCGGATGCAGTTAACTGCCGCTTAAAAGTAATGAATTGATTTTCTGACATATCAGTTAGCAGCAGCACCAAATGACACACACACACACACACACGCGCGCGCACACACACACACACACACACACACACACAGAGGATAAAAATGCAGACTTGCACAAGGATGTCCGCTCACACACATGCCCAACACACTGATATTGATGCACTTCCAGATTACACACACGTACACAAAAGACTGACACGCACGTTGTATGGTGACACACACATACACACATGAACACTTATACAGTCGTAACATAACCTCTTTTCACAACACACACACACAGGTCGTCTAAATAAAGTCTTTATTGTGAATATTATTGTGAATATTGTCCATAAAATGCATAATTTGCACCAAAAAACATGAAGTCAAATTCAAATGTGAATTTCCACTGATGCTTTTATCAAAAAGAGGTCTTCATGTGCATTATTCTACCAACTACATATTGACTTGTGTGTTTTTACTGATGACCATTTTTGCTCAGGTCCATGCTTTGCACACGTGCACCCTTTGCACACGTGCACACGTGCACAATTCCCTGCATGGGGCCACTCAGCCTGCTGGACTACTTTATGGCACAGAGGGGCGTTGCTTTATGGCATTAACCGGGAAGGGGTGCTGTTGTAAAGCTTTCAGTGCTTCTACCAGCGGCAGATGGAGGAAGAAGCGAAAGGCTGATTGTCAGTAAAGGTCAGCAGAGGTCACCATGGGTAACTAAGAATCAGTTTTACATGAAGGAACTTCAGGTCCTGAAGAAGAACTGTGAAGACGAGGTAACATGATGGATCTTGCTCTATTTTTAAACTAGTCAGGAAGCCGACAACATAACTTTGTTTTTAACATTAATAAACATGACAAGTCACAACTGTCATCGATTCCTGTGGCATCTGGTATTTCCTTATCTTGTGAATTAAGATGTAGACAGGAAGTAGCAGAGTCTGTGTTTGTTCCAATCAGCAAGGTCCCTGAACCACTGAGAAGTCCAACATGCAGGACGGTCCCCCTGGAACCAAATGTACGTCACCGGTAGTTTAGTTCCCTAACGGCAGGTCCTGCAGTGAAAAAGCCCTATAATACACTAACATGTTTGTTAAAAACTTCAGTTTATAGAGTTTAAAGGTTCTCTATACATTCAGAACATTAATAAAGCAGCAAACAACCTTTATATGTGTAAAGATAGAGAGTAATGGCTTCCTGAGCAGAGAATGAAGTCTCTTTGTTCACATATAGCCGGGCTGGCCGCACTTGCTTTTAGTTCATAAAAGTGCATGTTAGTGCATGTTAGTGCATGTGAGCGTGCCCCACTTGTTAGCTCACAGCCGCTCTGCACTGCTCTCATTCGGTTGCAGCCGTCCCGACTGACAGCGTTGTCATGGAGGTGTAAGCTGTTGGGATCTGACTATATGGCTTCGACATGTGCTGTGGAACAAAGAGTCAGGTCTTCCCTTTTGCAAGCAAAGGTTTCATCCTGATTGTGGTTTGATTGAGCACCAAACCCCCTCTGAAGGAATTTCACATTAGGGTGTGAGTTTCCTCCCCCCCAAAAACGATGCGTTCCTGAAGTCACCTGAAAGCACCGCTGCAATCGAATTGGCCGAAAGCCAAGACACCCCAGGACCCCTGTGGTTCAGCCACTGTTCTACAAAACTACCTGCAGCCCCACCTCAATGCTTTTTCCACCGATCCCCACGGGATAGCAGGAGGCACACCAACGTTGCTCCTCTTTTTAACCAAAATCCTAGGTTTCACAGTTATATTCGCTGGCCGATTTCACCAAACTGTCTATTTTATCTTTGCTCGTATCCACGAAGCGAACCCTTTTAATCCTGCAGAAGTAAAGAAGCAAGATGTCTTCAGAAAGAGAGCGAGAGAGCTTCCTCTCTCCTCTCTCCACTATGGCTGCTCCAGCCATAAGGACGCGAAAGTCCCTTCTCCAGACGACAGCGATTCTCTCCCACCGAGAGTTCTCTCCGCGGCCCGCAGCCTGAGCCCACTGAAGCTCAGAAGAACCCCCTCAGAAGACTCTGCTCAATCACCATGATTGCATCGTACCGTAAGGCTAAATGGATTCTGGGCAGAGTTAGAGAGAGTTTAATTTGTGTTTATTTTATCTTGTTTTGTGTGCTTAAAGTACTGTTCATTTTTATAACGTGGTGTATGCTTAATAATCGCCGACACTAACGATCGCTGAGATCGTAGGGGTTGTGTAGAAGTAGCGTGTATTCCATGCTACTGTGATTTATGGTGAGACAGCCGCCTAGTGAGGTCGAAGCTGCGTCTCATCAGTTCAGGAGGTCAGAACCGCCGGCTGAGACAAAGAGTCGCTGTTCCTGCTCCCCTGGCTGAGAGAGCAATCTTCCGTACTCCGCAGAGGATCGTAATCGCTTGTTTTATTTCATTTCGTTTTGTTCCTTTCCCGTCTCTTTTACTAACCCACACACACACACATGTAGCTTTGAGCTAATCTAGCTACGTGCTTAACAGCTACCGGCACGTGTAGACACCGGGTCTCCTGTTGGCTATCCGCATTTTGGGTCTCGCGCATGAGACGTCACCACGTCCCAACTACGTCACTCGTCACTGAGCTGTTCCCTCGCTCCCCCCCCCTTTGCACACACACACACAAACACACACACACACACACACACACACACTCCCCCCCCGTTTTCAATAGTCTGTTGATTTTAGATAGCGTGCTCATGAATGTATAGTTGTTGTTAGTTTAGATATTAGTTGACCAGATCATTAGTATTAGAATGTAATAAACTCTGTTATATTTTAAAGAGCAGCTGTCTGTGATTACTTTGAGCATGCGTATTGTGATAATAGCTGTATATGTGGTCTGTGCTCGAACTTAACCCTTCACTTTCACTCTGAATGTGTAATAGTACTCAGACTATTGACATTATGAGTGAACACTAATTATGAGACTTAGTTTATCGTTTGGTTATTGGTCCCTGTTTGCAGGGTGGTGCCCCGTTATTATTAATAATCATTAATAATTGTTACTGACATTAATAATTCTATTGATGTCAAGAATTTAGTTTCTTAGATGCTGATAACCCAAACACGTTCCCAACAAAGCCCACCCTCCTGCGCCCCCTCAGCTCAATACTGCTTGCTCTGTTAGCACTGTTGCTGTTGTTAGCGCTGTTAGCGCTGTTAGCTGCTAGCCATCAGCTCAGCCGCTGCCATGTTGAGAGCCGTGTGGTGCCAATAGAAATGCTCTGAGTTCCACATAGAGAACCTTGAGGTAAACATAATATTGGGAAGCAGGTTGATTTGTTGTTACATCAAACACCAAATTGGAAAAAACTTTCAACAATGTGTTCATGTGTGAACACAGGGCAACAGGAGTCACAGGACTGTTATCTGATTGGCTGCGGGCTCTCTCTGGCTGCACTTCGCCGCTAAAAGTTAAACTATCCCCAACTTTTAGTTTGCTCGCTGAGCTCAGAGCGTACACAGACGTTGCATGGCACCTGTTTTCAGCATTAGTCCTTTGTGTGTGTGTGTGTGTGTGTGTTGAATTATTCAACCGGCCTCTGTGATGAGAGGAGATGGGCTTATTCCTGCTAAACTAAAAATTGATTTTCTGACACAAGAAATGAAGGCAAGAGAGACAGAGAGAGATACAGAGAGAGAGAGAGAGAGAGACACACAGAGACAGAGAGAGAGAGAGAGAGAGAGAGAGAGACAGAGAGAGAGAGAGAGAGAGAGACAGAGACACAGAGATAGAGAGACACAGATAGAGAGACAGAGAGAGAGACAGAGACACAGAGAGAGAGAGACACAGAGATAGAGAGAGACAGAGACACAGAGAGAGAGAGACACAGAGAGAAAGAGAGACAGAGACACAGAGAGCGAGAGAGACAGACATAGAGAGAGAGAGAGACAGAGAGCGAGAGAGAGAGGGACACAGAGGTTTAAATATATCTTTATTTTTTGTTAAGTTCTATTTACAGAGTTTTACTGTTTATCAAAACAAACTTAATTCTTTTTTGAACAACACGATACTTTATCATTTAAAACGGTTAAACAAATAAAGTCCAACAAACATAAATGTGTCTTTGATTGTCTTTAGACTGAGATCTGACTCTCACTGAGCTCCATCTTTGTTCACTTGGTGAACTATCTTCTTTAGTCTGTATCCTTCCTGCTTCGTGAGACCTCCTCTGTCCTTGCTCCTCATGTGAGATCTGGCAGAGCTGGAGAGCTTCTCTTTGTCAGAGAGGTAGTCCTCCACTCTGGCTCCTCTCACGTTCTTACTACTCTTCAGAAACTCCTTTATCTTCTCCACGCTGTAGCCTCCAGAGCTCCTACAGCTGCCAGCACCGTGTTTAGAGGGCTCACTGTCAGCAGCAGAGTCCTCCTCCCGACCGGACTCAGAGTCCTCCTTACGACCGGACTCAGAGTCCTCTTCCAGACCGGACTCAGAGTCCTCCTCCCGACCGGACTCAGAGTCTCACACTCTGCTGCTCCTCCACTTTCTGTAGTTGCAGTTTTCTTCGCCTGCATCTTCCTCTGTCTCCTCTCTGTTTCCTCTTCAGCTGAGGGGCTTTGAGCTGCTCCTCGTCTGCTTCCATGTCCACCTCCCTACCTGCCTCCACCTGTCCTCCAGTACTCTCCCTCACCTGCTGGACCTCACTTGCACCATCCTTCCTCACCTCTTGTCCCCCACTTGTCCTCTCTTCTCTCGCCACCCTCGCCCCACCCGTCTCCTCCACCTTCGCCTCCTGAGCCCCACCCGTCTCCTCCACCCTCGCCTCCTGAGCCCCACCTGTGTGGCCGACAAGCTCCCCCACTCCCAGGCTGATCTCCTCCACCCAACACCGGAACAGCGGCGGGATCTTCACGCCGTGTTCTCTGGTTCGCTCCGTCAGGCTCATGATAGCGTTTAGCAGCCGACAGCACCTACTGCCCGGCTGCAATCCGCTCAAAAAGACCCAAAAACAGCTAAAGGTACACAAAAAAAACTGTGAACCCTCCAGACCCCACTACACTACCATATACCCCACTACACTACCATATACCCCACTACACCATCATATACCCCACTACACTGCCATATACCCCACTACACCATCATATACCCCACTACACTACCATATACCCCACTACACTACCATATACCCCACTACACTACCATATACCCCACTACACCATCATATACCCCACTACACTGCCATATACCCCACTACACCATCATATACCCCACTACACTACCATATACCCCACTACACTACCATATACCCAACTACACTACCATATACCCCACTACACTACCATATACCCCCTACACTATCATATACCCCACTACACTACCTTATACCCCACTACACTACCATATACCCCACTACACTACCATATACCCCCCTACACTACCATATACCCCACGACACTATCATATACCCCACTACACTATCATATACCCCACTACACTACCTTATACCCCACTACACTACCTTATACCCCACTACACTATCATATACCCCCCTACACTACCATATACCCCACTACACTACCATATACCCCACTACACTACCATATACCCCACTACACCATCATATACCCCACTGCACTACCATATACCCCACTACACTATCATATACCCCACTACACCATCATATACCCCACTACACGACCTCATACCCCACTACACTACCTTATACCCCACTACACTATCATATACCCCCCTACACTACCATATACCCCACTACACTATCATATACCCCCCTACACTACCATATACCCCACTGCTGCTAAAACAGTCACAGTCACAGTCTGGCATCGAGGGGACGCTGGCGTGTTTTTTGCCGCTCTTCATGCTGACACTTAATTCTCGTTTCCTACCACTCTCTGCCGTTAATCTATTCAATCCTGAACACAGTCTGAAGATTGTCCTGCCCTGGTTTTTGTGTTTCTACCATTTCCACTGCTCAGCTGATTACCTTTGGCTGGTGTTCGGCTCCTAGCCTCTGCCGACCTACCACTAGCTTACAAGCTATCCGACGCCGCTCTTAGCTCTTAGCAAAACCAGCTATCCGACGTGCTCTGCCATCCGTGGAGTCCCCGCTCCGGAACACTCAGACTGGACTCTTCTCTGCCACACTGCCAGGAACTTCCACGAACCCTCCCTCAGTCCTGCCAACGCGACTTCGCTGCTTTCCATCGCCGCTGCTGAAGGTCGAGGTCCGGTGTCTACCAGGCTAATGGTGCCGGCTACTAGCTGGCTCTCTGTTCTCTTCATGGTGCTCCTACAATACTCTCCGCTGGAACTCCTAAACTTTTCCAGCCACACCATCCCTGACTGCCTCGCAGCTATCAAGTCTCTCGGACTACTGCGTCGTGCCCGCTACATACACCGGGCATCCCGACGCAAGTTTTTCTACTCCACAACTCCTATTCCCGCATTTGTATCCGACAGTCGGTCCGTCGCACTGCGATGTCGTCATCACAACAATCGACGTCATCCGACCAATCCTCACGTTCGCTCTATCTACCTGAGGTCCCTGGTCTGTGCTGACAGTGTGCTGGTTTCTCCCTCCTCGTCCTCCCCAGCATCTACGAACAACACTGCAACGTTTATGCTGCTGAATACTCGCTCCCTCAACAACAAAGCATTACTCATTCATGACATTATCACTGACAGAAGCATTGACATTCTATGCCTAACAGAGACATGGCAAAATCAGCAGGACTTCGTGACACTCAACCAAGCCACACCCCCAGGCTATGTATACATCCAGAAGCCCCGCTTCCTGGGTCGTGGCGGTGGACTGGCTGTTATCCACCGAGCCGGCATCCTGGTCAAAGAGCTCCCAGTACCTACAACCTCCTCATTCGAGTGTGTTGTCTTCAAACTGGCTGGGTCTGCTCCGCTCCTGGTCGCCCTCATCTACCGCCCACCCAAAGCCTCCACTACCTTCCTGTCTGAGCTTTCTGAGTTGCTCACCTCTCTCTTCTCCATGTGTCCATCAATTTTCCTGCTTGGCGATTTCAACATTCATGTGGACTCCAGCAACTGCACGTTTGCTACCGAATTCCTGTCACTCCTGGACTGTTTCTGCATCAAGCAACATGTCAAGGGTCCCACCCACAACAAAGGCCACACACTGGACCTGGTGTGCTCTACCGGCCCACCACCCCCCGACCTACAGCGTCTGGACCTGGCTGTATCTGACCATCACGCCATCCTCTTCACTGTTCCTGTCTCCCTGCCCAGGCAGCATCCTAAACGCACCATCATGTTTAGGAACATCAAGACTGTGAGTGCACCAGCCCTATCCAACCTGATAGCTACCCACATGGCCTCGGCTCCCTCCGACTCCACCGTGGACGGCCTGGTAGCCCACTACAACGCTACCTTATCCCTCAGTCTCAACTCTCTCGCCCCCATCAAAACCCGGACTGTTTCCTTCACCCGCCCTGCCCCCTGGTTCACTTCCGAACTCCGCAGCATGAAGGCCTCTGGTCGCCAGCTGGAGAGGCTTTCTAAAAAAACTGGCCTCACGGTCCACCTCCTGGCCTTTCGTGACCATGTGGAAACCTACAAGGAAGCTCTCTCTCAGGCCAAAACTGTATACTACTCTCGTTTGATCGGTGCCCAGCAAAGCAACCCTCGATCATTGTTCTCCACCATCAACCGCCTACTCCGCCCCATTGACGCCCCCCATCCCTCTGGTGCTCCCGATCTCTGCTCCAAATTCCTCGACTTCTTCCAGGCGAAAGTCGACTCCATCCACCAGCAGCTCCTGACACCAGCCCCTCCCCCTCCACCCGCACTTCAGCCACCTGGCAACGCCCCCTCAGCGCCGCACCTCTCCCTTTGTGACCTCTCCTCCTTCTCCCCTGTGGATGCTCCCCAACTGGCCAAGTTGGTCAGCTCGGCCAGGACGTCCACCTGCTCCCTGGACCCCATGCCTACAGCCCTGGTCAAGGACTGCTTACCCACCCTCTGCCCCTACATGGTGGACATCATCAACGCATCTGGTATTGTCCCTACCAGCTTCAAAACTGCCTCAGTCACCCCCATCCTCAAAAAGCCTGGCCTGGACATTGATGACCTCAACAACCACCGGCCGATCTCCAACCTCCCCTTCCTCAGTAAGACTCTGGAAAGAGTAGTCGCCGGCCAACTCCATCTCCACATGTCCAACCATGAGCTCTATGAGCCCCTCCAATCCGGCTTCAGACTCCAACACAGCACGGAGACCGCCCTCATTAAGATCATCAACGATCTCCTCATTGCTGCTGACTCTGGCCGCCTCAGCATCCTCATCCTCCTGGACCTCTCTGCAGCATTTGACACTGTCTCCCATACCATCCTCCTCAACCGCCTATCTGACCTTCTAGGGGTCACTGGCACCGCCCTCTCCTGGTTTTCATCCTACCTCCATAACAGGGAACATTTTGTTTCCATCAACGGCTCTATTTCCCCCCTAGCCCCAGTCAATCATGGCGTGCCCCAAGGCTCTGTGCTTGGCCCCCTCCTCTTCACCATCTACATGCTCCCCCTCGGCAAGATCATCCGCCATCATGGACTGAACTTCCACTGCTATGCTGATGACACTCAAATCTATCTCAGTACCACTCCATCCTCCCAGTTCCCCCCTCAGTCCCTTGTCAACTGTCTGCATGAAATAAAAACCTGGATGTCATCAAATCTTCTCAAACTCAACACCAAGAAGACAGAGCTCATGGTTGTGGCACCCAAGGCGCTGCTCCGGAAGGTGAGTGACTTCATCCTCGAGGTTGACGGCTGCTCCATCTCCCCATCTCCTGAAGTCCGCAACCTGGGTGTCATCCTGGACTCCACCCTTTCCTTCAAGTCCCACATCAAGTCCGTCACCAAAACTGCCTTTTTTCATCTCCGGAACATTGCCAGACTCCGACCGTCACTCTCGGAGTCTGTTGCTGAAACCCTGGTCCATGCATTTATCACCTCCCGCTTGGACTACTGCAATGGTGTCCTGTTCGGGGTACCCAACAAAACCCTGGACAGGCTCCAGTACGTACAAAACTCTGCCGCCAGGGTTCTCACGCACACAAAGCCCTGGCAGCACATCACCCCCACCCTCATCAACCTCCACTGGCTCCCGGTCAAGTCCCGCATCTCATACAAGATCCTCCTCCTCACCTACAAGTCCCTCCATGCCCATGCCCCCCAGTACCTATCGGACCTCCTCCGCCCACATGCCCCTCCCCGGAACCTGCGGTCTTCAGACTCTGGCCTGCTTGCCACCACCCGCACCAAACTGCGAACCTTCGGGGACAGAGCTTTCAGTGTGGCAGCCCCCACCCTCTGGAACTCTCTCCCTGCGGTGATCCGCAACATTTCCACTCTGGACGCCTTCAAAAGGGCCCTCAAGTCCCATCTGTTCGCCAAGGCTTTCGGCCCCTAGTTTACTTGTTCTGTTTTTCTGGCTGTTTGTCTAAACTGTTTTTGTCTAACTGTTACTCTTGTAAAGCGGCCTTGGGTCCCCTGAAAGGCGCTATATAAATTAAAGTTATTATTATTATTATTATTACTACACTACCATATACCCCACTACACTACCATATACCCCCCTACACTATCATATACCCCACTACACTACCACATACCCCCCTACACTACCATATACCCCACTACACTACCATATACCCCACTACACTACCATATACCCCCCTACACTACCTTATACCCCACTACACTACAATATACCCCACTACACTAGCATATACCCCCCTACACTACCATATACCCCACTACACTACCATATACCCCACTACACTACCATATACCCCCCTACACTACCATATATCCCCCTACACTACCTTATACCCCACTACACTACCATATACCCCACTACACTACCTTATACCCAACATTACACGATCATACAACATTACACCATCATACCCAACATTACCCAGTGAAGAAAAATATCGAAAAATCACTATTAACCGCACCTCAAAACCACACTCCTTCAGCTCCACACTCCTTCCACTCAGAGAGAGAGAGACACAGAGAGAGAGAGAGAGAGAGAGAGAGAGAGAGAGAGAGAGAGAGAGAGAGAGAGAGAGAGAGAGAGAGAGAGAGAGAGAGACAGAGAGAGAGAGTGAGAGAGAGAGACACAGAGAGAGAGAGACAGAGAGAGAGAGAGAGATTTTTTTTGATTTTTCAAAAGCACTTTATTCACACTTATCAATTTTTACAGTTAAAGCGCTAATGCACTAAAATCACTGATTGCTCCGTTTACACACCCACACATAACCCATCAAGTAAACACCTGCGCAAACACCAACTTATCTTTTACAATGGAACAAACTATATTTTTAAAACACCAACATCGTTTAAAAGCGTCTACATCTCCAATGTGTGTGTAAAACCTGAACTCTAGCCAGAGTCTGGCCCTGATATTACATAGCCAGACTGCCCCGGCCTCCTGCCCCTCCCCAGTCTCCACTCTGGCCTTCCTACTCAAATAAATGGCCATTTTGGCTTCCCCCGAAAGATAGTTCAGTAGCTGCCACTTTTCCTTTTCTGCTTTCCGGCAGCTCCCATGATAAAAACCCTTTCAGAAAAAAACATGTTAAAAAGACTAAAAACCGATGTTAAACGCGAGAAGAAGCTCGCGAGCCTCTTACACTCAGTAAACACATGGTAGATAGTCTCCCGGAGACCGCAGAAGTGGCAACAGCTCAAAACAGTGGGATTAAGAACCGAAATAAAAGCGTTGGAGGCGACAGCACCGTGTAAAATCCTCCACTGGAGGTCGGCAGTCCGTTTCTTCAGGGGAGGCTTGTATAAAATCCTCCACTGTGGGCCAGGCCCGCCTTGTCCCAATCTGCCTGACCACACAGTGGGGCGCCGGTTGCACAGTCCAGACCTGTTTGTGCTCTTGACACAATTAAAATACAGCGTCCTCTTGTCTGCCTTGTGTAATGTCAGAGTCTCCGGGCTCGTAGCGAGCAGGGGGCCGGTGAGTTCCCCTAGCTCCGGGCTCAGGGGGATATCAGGGAACGGGTATGCAGGGTCCAGCTCAACTCCTCGGCTGTAGTCCATGAGGAGGCTCCTCCCTGTGAATCAAAGGTTCTCTCAGCAACCAGTACAGAGAGTTAGACTGTGGGCACCTCTTCCGAGTAAAAAGGGCCCAAGACTTAAAAACACCCTGATAAAACGGAGGCAACCCACTTAACTTTAAAATACTAGAATCAATTAAAAACAGAGCAGTATCCAGCCCCAGGTTATTTGCACGCCTGAGGATGCAGCTGGCCACATCTCGCCACACTAAACCTTCCGGACTTGTGAGGTACTTCTGCAAAAACTGGAGTCTAAAAGTGACCGTCCGGCTGGCTAGGTGGACGAGGCCCTGTCCCCCCTCCTCTCTGGCTAAAAACAGCACCCCCTGTGGCACCCAGTGTAGACCCTCCCAAAACAAAATCCACCATTTTCCTCTGTATGTCGGCTAAAAAACCTGAGGGAGGGTCTAGGCAGGTTCGTCGGTGCCACAGTTGGGATGCTATGAGATTATTTAACACCAGTACCCTACCTTTAAAAGACATCTGAGGGAGCAGCCACTTCCACCTGGAAAGTTTCCCCTCCATCTTTTCTGTGACGCCCTCCCAGTTCTTCTGGACTATGTTCTCTTACCCAAGATGTATCCCCAGGTATTTAAACCTGTCCTTCCTCCACACAAGGCTCTGGGGGAGAACTGGGAGGCCGCCACGCCATTCACCGACAGCGAGGGCCTCGCTTTTCCTCCAGTTCACCCTCACTGCCGATGCCCAACTAAAAACCCCCACAATGTTCGTTAAAAGGTCTGCATCCCTCTGGTCCTTAATAAAACAACAATATCATCAGCATAGGCAGATAAAATCATGTTCTTACTAAAACCAGGTAAAACCAGCCCCTGCAAGCTAGAGCGTATCTTGATGAGGAGGGGCTCCAGGGTGAGTGCATATAGCATCCCGGACAGGGCACAACCCTGCCGGACCCCTCTACCCACTCTAAAAGGAGCACACAGACTGCCGTTTATCTTCAGCACACTCTCAACCTCATTGTACAACACCTTGATCTTAGCTATGAAGCCAGCGCTGAACCCAAACTTCCCCATAACTGTCCAGAGGAAGCTGTGTTCAACGCGGTCAAAAGCCTTTTCCTGATCTAGAGAAATCAGACCAGTGTCGATACCCAAAGAGCTGGAGACCTCCAAAACGTCCCGAATGAGGTAGACATTGTCTACCATGGACCTGCCGGGCACACAGTAGGTCTGGTCCCGATAGATGACCTGCTCCATAGCTTCCCTCAGCCTGGAGGCAAAGAGCTTGGACAGGAGCTTGTAATCCACACACAGCAGAGACACAGGACGCCAGTTTCCGATGTCCTGCAGGTACCCCTTTTTCGGCAGCTGTGTTATTACCGCTCTCCGGCAGGACATCGGCATGGAGCCAGAGGCCAGACTCTCATTAAAAACGTCCAGTATGTCGCTGGCAACCACATCCCAGTACGCTTTAAAAAACTCTACGGAGAGGCCATCGATGCCGGGAGCACGCCGCCCCTGCATCCCCTGCAAGGCGGCACTGAGCTCCGGCAAGCTTATGGGCCTGTCAAGCTCCCTGTTTGTCCCCTCAGAGACCTGAGGTAGCCCCCCACAGAACTCCTCTATGAGGGGTTCCTCCTCCCTGTACTCACTTGTATACAGGGAGGAGTAAAAGCCCACAGCTCGCCTCCGAATTTAGCTTGGTTCCACAACCGGCTGTCCCGTGTCTGCCAACAGTGAGTGGATCACCCTCCCCTGCCCACTCTTCCTCTCCAGGCCGAAGAAGAAGTCAGAGGGAGTATCCATCTCCGTGATGCTCTGGAATCGGGACCTGACCAATGCACCCTGAACTTTAACGTCCAACAGGTCGGCCAGAGCCATCTTTTTTCCTTTGAGGACTTCAATATGTCCTCGATCTCCTGTGGACTCGCTTAAACTTTCTAGGTCCACTATATCAGTCTCCAGGTCCTTCATAGATCGGGTGATGTCTCAAGTGACGTTGAAAGTGTGCTGCTGGCAAAGGAGCCTAATCTCAACCTTACCACGGTCCCACCACTGCCTAAGACTGTTAAAATCACTCTTCCTCAGCCTAAAAACACCCCAGAAATAGATAAGGGCCTCTCTAAAATTCTTATCAAAGGTTAAAACTGAATTAAAATGCCAAAAAAACAGCTTCCTCTCTGCACCGGTTGCCGGAGCATACACATTGATAAAAACCATTGGAAAAAGGTTGAACCGTGCTTTAACTAAAAACAACCTCCCATCGATGATGTGTTTGACCTCCAGTGAATTCGGGGTAAAAGACCTGGAGAAGGGGAAGCCCACTCCTGCACTGAGGTTGGTGTTGTGACTCAGGAGGACTTCCCCTTCCCACTCCCTCCTCCAGTCGGCCTCATTGGTGCTGTCGCTGTGAGTCTCCTGTATGAAGAGAACATCCATATGTTTCGTTTTACTAAATTCATAGATAGATGTTCTCTTCCTCACATCCCTGGCTCCATTAACATTCAAACTCCCAACTCTAAAAGTGCTCATTGTGAGTAAGAAATTTAAAACAGAAAAAAAACAATAAATGAATTAGAACACACATTGGAGCTTTCGCCATCCTCTTTGTTCATTGCCCTTCTGACTTTGGGCACAAGCTTCCTCAACCTCCACCCCTCCTTGTCCGTGAGGCCGGACTCCTCCCTCCAGCTCATATGATGCCTGGCCGAGGTGTGAAACAGACTTAGATCTGGAAAAAATTCTCCCACCTGCACTCCCTTCCTGCCCTTCGTTCTTTGCAGGAAGGTCTTGATTTTCTCTGCAGTATATAGCCGCTGCTGCTGGCTGCCACTGAGGCTGCCCGCCATCGCATCACTGCTGTCTGACAGTTCTCCATCGCTGCCGCTGCCCTCCGACTGCCTCGGCCCCAGCACCGCCCGCTGGTCCTCCCCACCTTACTGGCCGTCGCCTCGCTGCCTACACCCCGCGCCTTTTGCTTCCTTCTTGAGGCAGCTTTTGGCTCCCCTGCTACCTCCTCCTCCTCCATCCCAGCCTCCTCCACCTGCTCCGCCCACCCGCCTATGCCTTCCTCTCCTACTTCAGCTCCCCCATCCCCCTGCTCCGCCACTTCTACGGGCCCCTCACCAGCACCACCTCCACCAGCTTCCTTCCTTTTTCTCCCGTCCCCACCACCTCCCACCTTACCCAAAGTCTCCCCCCTACTGCCCTGGACACCATCACCATCACCCACCCCACTCACACCATCACCCCCCCTACTCACACTCACACCATCACCCACACTATCCACACTCATACTCACCCCCTGTGGGTCAGGCACAGCAGCACCAACGCCGTGCCGCTGCCCAGAACGGCCCGCCGCCGCATCCCCAACCGGAGACGCGGCAACCGGAGACACAGCCACCGCTTCACGTATTCATAATCATCTACCTTAACATGGAAGCGAAGGTTGAGCTCCTCATTCCGGTTGTTAAGGATCATAAACAGGTGTCTGCGGTGGGACACCACGTGCTTCAGCAACTGAGACTTACACCCAGACAAGATCTGTTTCATCGGGGATACGATCTTCCCGTGTCTGGACAGCTCTCTGCTGAGGAACTCGTCGGTGATGAAGGGAGGGACATTGGAAAGGACAACCTTAGTTGCCGGTTGCGCCAGGGGCAACACCTGAACAAACAATCCATTCACCGCGAGGCCTGCCTCCACGACACGGTTCACCTTTTCCACCTTGTCCAGGAAGAGGACCGCGGCGCCGTTCATCCGAGCGGCCGACTTGATGCTGCTGTGCCCGACCCTCTCCCCCACAGCCAGCCCCACGTCCTCCACGCTGCACGAGGAGCCGACGGCGATCCTAATGCCGTGCTTCCTCGTGAGGTGGGACAGCGTGTCTCCATTCACCATGGCGTCTAGAGACGCCGCCCGGCGAAACACCGGCAGGAGGGAAAAAAACACCCAAAGAAAACCCAAACTCCCCCAACAAAAGCACAAAGAACAAAACTAAACTAAAGTGAACACCAACCACTCAACCACATTAAATTAATCATACATAACTAAGGAGAAAAAAAATTATCGAAAACACCCTCTCACTCAGCGACTCACTCACACACGCTCACTCCCGACAGACACAGAGAGAGAGAGACAGAGACAGAGAGAGACACAGAGACACAGAGAGAGAGAGAGAGACACAGAGACACAGAGAGAGAGAGAGAGACAGAGAGAGAGAGAGACACCGAGAGAGAGAGAGAGAGAGAGAGAGAGAGAGAGAGAGACAGAGAGAGAGAGCCAGAGAGACAGAGAGAGAGAGACAGAGACACAGAGAGAGAGAGAGACAGAGAGAGAGACACAGAGACACAGAGAGAGAGAAACAGAGACAGACAGACAGTCAAAGTTAGTTAAATGTTCATTCTTCCAGAAACGTTTCTGAGATACGGAAACAGACAGAAGTGAGCAGTGTTTCTGAGAGGGAGAGAGAGACAGGGTGAGACAGAGAGACAGGGTGAGACAGAGAGACAGCATGACAGATAGAGAGAGGAAGATAGAAGAGCCTAAGGCTGTGTTTAGTGCAGTTTGAATGGCTGAGCAGGTGCATTAGAGCAGAAACCTCTCTCATACACACACACACACACACACACACTGCCGGCTGGACAGGGAACATGAACGTCACAACTGATCAGATACGTTTACTGCAAGGACGTCCAATTCTGTCCATTCCGTGTGTGAAGTAGACAGAGAGGAGTGAACTCACAGTAGGGCCATGTCAACACACAGTTTACCCTCCATGTTGGCCTTCTGTTCACATCATAGTGGAGCTTCTAAAAATAGTAAATATAATATATAATATATACCATTACTTCTGTTAACAGGGATGTTGAGATGCCAACAGAAACAACCTTGAGGGACAGAACAGAGGTTTGCAGTAACCAGTAACCTCGACAGTAGTCACCAGTGATGTCAGAACAGTCCAACCAACCAACCGTTGCACTTCCAACGAGTCACAAGACTCATTTATGTCTCGCATTACTCAAAACGCACCAGAGAGGAGGAGGGGCTTACCTCAATGTAGATACCAGGCGGTAACCACCTGTTCTGCTGAGTGAAACCAAAGCTTCATGTCTTAAATTCTCTCAAGTGTCCAGCAGGGGGCGACTCCTCTGGTTGCATAGACGTCTATGAGAAAATGACTACTTCTCTCTTGATTTATTACCTCAGTAAACATTGTAAACATGAGTTCATGGTCTCAATCTCTAGTTTCAAGTCTTCGTCAATACAGCATGATGTTCATTTCGTACATTATGGTCCATTTAGAGTCAAACAGACCATAAAGCAGGGGATGCTTTAGGGCGGGTTCACTGTGATTGACAGGTCACTGCCTCTACCAGAGCCATATACGGTGTCTCTACGTCACTCCTTCGCATTCCAAATATGGTAACGTCCGTTCATCGGTTGCAAAAACATCAACATGACGACGGCCGTAATCCAAGATGGCGACGGCAAAATCGTCGAACTCAAGGCTACAAAACGGCAGTCCACAAACCAATGGGTGACATCACGACGTCCACTTCTTATATACAGAAAATTTGCATCAATTAGTGTCTTTACATTGACTTTGAACGTTCTCGTTACATTCTACAGCCATGCTAGCAGCTCTGTGAGGCTGTACAGAGGCACAGTGGTGCTATGAGCTAGATGCTAACGTCATTTTTCTCAACATTGGTTCCTTTTACTGTGACGATTGTTACCTGAACCTTAAAGTGCACAGCTTAACACCCAGCTTTAGCTTGAGTACACCCCCTGACAAATTCCAAAAATGCATTCTGAACCTTGACGCACATCACCCCCACATCCTCCCTTCAGCCCCACCCCGGTACCCTGCGACTGCTGACACTCCCACCCAACCCCCCTGTTAGAGCCAAATATGAGATTATAAATACCACTGTATTTCGTTGTTTGTACATTGGGTGGCGCTGTATTTCCTGTTCTGGCCTCAGGTATATAAGTCCCTAAATCGCTGGGTTCATCAGGTGTTTGACCCAGGAAGGGCAAATGGTTTTGACCGCGATATACACATTTACTGCATTGTGGGAAAGAGTGGCTTTTGTTGTACATTGTTTCCACGACGAGAATAAATTAGCTACAGATCATCATACAAAAGGTCTCTGTGATGTGTCGAATGCACCACACCTCACAGGTAGTTTAACCTGCAGCGAGCGCGTCAACCAGGCGACTCCGGAGGGACCAGCACCTCAGGAGCTTACAGCCACATAACTGGGCTTTTTTAACACCCCCCATAGCTCGTGCGCTGTCAGGTTGCTACTCCGGTCTTCCTCTATCTGTCCTCCCGTCTAAACCGGCACACTGTAGACGTTTTAATGGTCATCAAGAATGAATGTGACATCACCTCAAAGTGTCCCATGCGTCATCAGCGTTTTTTACAGATCATTTGGGGTCAAGTGAACCAAATAACTGGATTTCTCTGCAAAAGAAGACCTTCTTCTTCTATTGGAGGCAGCCCTCTAAATCCCTCCTGCATGATCCTCAGTTGCATCATATCCCCAAAGCTTTGTAAAAATTGAATTATTAGGTTTTTTAATGAATTTCAAAGTCATGCATTGTTATATACTTATACATAATGATGGTCTTCATCAGATCTAATGAAATGCGTGGCCTCCTTCAGCACACTGGCCAGTGTTATTTTAGGAGTATGTGTGGCAGCAGTGGATGGAGGGACAAGAAGAGGACCGAGGAGGAGATCCTCGAGGTTATTAAAGAGCCACAGCTATTTTTGGGGATGTAAACTAAATTACATAACTGTACTGTGATGAAACACATCATGGTGTTAATATTTTCTTACACAAATAATACAAATTTAAAAATTACATTTTTAAATAATTTGGGTTAATTTAGCAAAAGAAATGTTTGAATTGTACTTTTCAGCAAACCATGGATACGTTTGATGTTGAAGTTTATGAAGTTTGCATTTGGCCCGTCCACCACCACTTCCAGTCGCCCTTTGTCGACTTTCTCACTTATTATACTCTGAATTATACCACATCATTTCAGTAACGGTCGCCCGATATGCTAACTCACTTCCTCTAAACAAAAAACATTGACATTCAACGTATCTGGGCTGTTTGAAAAGTTGAAAGTCCGCCATATATATTTTTAAATCATCCCTGAACCTTGTAAGGCCCATGCTGATATACGAACGACCTGTTGGGACATATCTATGTCTTCAAACTTACATCAAAAGGCCAGAGGATGTTACTGAGCAACTCGTGCCTCACACATCCACGCCCCAACCCCGGTATCAGTGTCATCACGCAGAAAGCAACGTCTTGGTCTGATTTGAATAAATGAGTTACTCCACTGGTAAGCTACAGAATGATAGAAAAACCTCAGCCGCCCTTGAAATACATAAGTCACAAATAAGATGTGTCTGACGTTGTTGGAAAGGCGTCATCTGTATGCTTTATCCTCACATGCATGCTCAGTGTATGTGAAGTTTCTTGTGAAATGCATTTTCAGCCGAGGTAGTGTGGACGGATATACTGTCTGAAACAATCGTCTGGACAGAGATCCCTTTTCTTTTAAAATGTTACTTTCAACAGTAGTGAATGAGTAGTGTGAATGAGTCAGGGTGCTTTTGGGGGACGGAGTGCAACAGTTTGTTGTGACACAGCAAACATGTCATTTAATAAAGCAGGTCATGTGTTACTGTAGCTCAGTGGTGTAAGGGAACGAGCCCTCCATTCATTTAATGAAACTGACTTTTAAAAGTCACTGTCTGTAAAAGGAAATCTATATTAGCACAACTTCTTGCATTGTTGTCTTTCCCACAACTGCACTATCCTACTGTAAATAACACTTTACTTACTAACTATACAGCAAGGGTACATATATATCAAAAATAAAGATTTAAGGGTAAACTAATTCGGGGAAATTCTTGCTGCTAACAACTGCTGGTTTTGGATTAACTTTGTGTCCAAGGTACAGGTTAATCATGGTTAGTTCACTTTAGTCAGAGGACACTTCATTACTAACAGGCACACGCTGTAGATACAAAGGCTACAGCTCAATACACCAGTCACTATAGACCGCCACAAAAATCAATGGCTGTTCCATGGCCTACATCATTTGTGACAGTCAGAGAAGCAGACACCATTCACACCCCTTAGGCTTTGGTTACTTTGTGCTTCTTGTAGCGTGCACGTGTGTGTGTGCACGTTTGCATGTTAAGTAATCTGACAGATTCTGGACAACAGAAACGGATCATCAAAGTGGAAGGAACCAGCAGAAAGAGCCAATCAGACAGCCTAAACCCAACCACACAGTCCCAAACGAGCCAATGAATAAATCAGAAGGCTTAGTCGCTGGGCGGAATTTACAATACCGAATAGAAGGGCGCTAATGGGTACGGGCCACACATTAAGGCAACACTTTGCATTCACTTGTTAACCACAATGTGGGGACAAATGGGGATGGAGGGAAGAAAGGGGGTGAGGAGGAGTGAAAAAAGGGTGAGTCGACTCTTTGCATGACTTCTTCGTTAACCACAGCACTGAAGGGACCTCGCCTCGCCTCGCACAGGACACCTGTCCCACCAGACTGTACAGACACGCTTTCGCCATCTCGCCCATTAAGGCTGAGGGGAACCAGTGTGGTTTGGAAGAAAACGGGTTGGAAACATTGCAAAAGCTCCGGATGATCAGAGGCTTCATCGATCGCCAGATGGCTGTTCGCTGTTGGCGGTTTCTTGAAACTTCGGAGGAGGTTAGAGTCAACAGGGAAGTGTAGCGAAGCAAAGAGGGCGACTGAAAATAGAGATGGGTGACGACATCTTTTAAAACCAACGATCCCAACAAACAGTTGTCATAGTTTATTGTGAAAGTGCAAGAAACAATGAGCGGTCTGTCTCTGTAAGCCTTACCCAACTGCAAACCTTGACATGACCATTGACTTCCAAGCCTTGCAACACACACACACACACACACACACACACACACACACACACACACACACACACACACACACACACACATACTGGAGCTGGTCAACATGTTGATACTCTCATCTGCAACGAGCATCAAGCACATTACCCACATTACCCACATTTTGCCCAGGGTTTTGCCTCTCAGGCGACATGCAACCTCATTGCCAGAGGTTGTTGAGATTGCAGGCCTCCACCCTCTGCATTATTTCCGCTAAAACAAAATACATCAATCATCAAATTAATAAAGCTCTCTGGTCTTTATATTTTTACAATAGAGAGCTTCAGGAATGAGTCCTAAATCCCAGAAATGAGTTTTTACACGACGTGTTCCCTTGTCTAGAAGTCAAAGTGTTACTTCACTGTGTTTTTTGTTAGATGTCTGAAATAAGGTCTGTAATTAACACAATCTGAAGATATTTTAACGTTAAGTTCTCCAATATAAAATAGGTCAGTTAACACCCCTCTGGTGAATTTAGAAGCTTTGACATGTCTTAAAAAAGAGTCTAGATGAGACGACTGAATGTCCTCACTAACACGAGTCCTCCTTTAGCTCAGTGGTGGAGACGTGAAGTGCAGAGGTGTTGATTTGTTAAAGATTATCTCGATGTACAAAATGTGTAAATGTCATGAATGTTTGTTTGCCACAGAGATTATTTTCTGCAGTAATCCAACATCCAATGGAAGAAAACTATTGGCTTTTAGTGGAAGGAACCACCAAAAATACATCATCCCTGCAGCTCTCTGCAGCCAAACCAACATGTGTAGGTGTTACTGCCCAACACTGCTCACTGTTCAATCACAAAAGTCCTATTATGGGTGCTTGATGGATCACAATTGATTTCAGTGGCCTTCAATGAAATCTCACAGACTGTTCAGCCAACTTAAAGTTCACCCGTGAACAGGAAGAGGACGGTACGCTGTGTCAACATATCCTCATAAAACACTTCCTATATATATATATATATCTTACGAGAGCTTATTTCTTATTTTATGTATGTTCTCCTACAAAGGCAACACCAGCGATCACAAACCCCTACGGTGCACAACTGGTTCAGGCAACAAAACTACTGGGTTAGGTTTTATTTAGTAAATGATCGTGATTTGGGAATGAGGCCAATAAAAGTCCAAAACCCTTCTCTAAGAAATATCAGCATGTATGAAACTGCATCCGTTGAATGTTACAAGACAGCAGGGCAGACGCTGTCCAGAACACGCTGATATTAGAGCATTGAAGCAGGCGGTCGGAAGGAAGTGAGAGAGGGCAGCAGAGAGGGAGGAGACGGAGGAGGAGAGATGAAAAAGAGGAGAGGAAATGAAGGGGTCTTTATTGGAGCTCCATCTTCCTGCTGCAGCTGACGGAGGAGCACAGGAGGAGGACAGGAGGAGGGAGACGCTGTAAAACGTGACGCTAAGCTCTTGCCCAAAGAATGCACTGTAACTTGGGCAAATACTGTTTTCTGATCCAGCACACGATCTCCACATTCAGTGTGTGCAGCTCTGGAGAGAAGAACAGCATTCGTCCAAAACGTTTCCCTCAAACTAGTTATCACACTGCTTTACAGCTGTTGATATAGATTTGACCTCATTCGAGACCTCTTTTACAATATTATAAGAATGTGGTTGAAGGAAAGTAGGGAAGACGACAGTTTTTTTGACAGATGGACTAACAATTTGAGGGTTTGGACTTTTTCTTGGGTTTGTTGATATTAGAAAGATATAAACCAATTCAACAGATCTACAGCGGAGCCGACTGTGTGATGTGTGGCCAGATCACCACCTGGGAGCCACTGTGTGTCTGTAGACTGCATGTGTGTGTGTGTAGACTGCATGTGTGTGTGTAGACTGCATGTGTGTGTGTGTGTGTGTGTGTGTGTGCTGAATCCGAATAAGGAGAAGATGGATCCGTAGAAAGCATTCTGTGCTTATTCCCAGGCTTCAAAATGAGAGCCAGAGATCACAGCTGGACAAATGACCAAAAACACAGAGAGAGGGAGAGAGAGAGAGAGGGAGAGAGAGGGAGAGAGAGAGAGAGAGAGAGAGAGAGAGAGAGAGGGGGGGTGTTGGGTGAGAGAGAGATAGAAAGAATGGATGAGAGACCTCATTGAGTCCTGATGGGGGTCTTTATTTTTGTGTGAATCATGATTGTGTGACTCGACATGTATGGACCCTCTCAGTATGTTATGTGTGCGTTCGTGTGGACCAAAGCGCTGAATCATGGTAATTGTAGCAGACAGCAGCTCAGTGAGACACTGACTGTGATGGTTGGACAGCAGGAAGTGACACACACACATGCACACGGGCTCCCCCCGGAAAGAGAACTGTAATTTAAAACAAATGTCCTGCATCTCACACCTTCATCTCCACTGCAAGTAATGAAGTCAACTATTTATGGCCATGTTACACTTAAAAGAGCAAACTCCTTGATTGGGCTCCTTCCTCAACATCCCTTCTCCACAGATCAGTAGAGCGCCTTGGTAGCCAAGTGCTTGCAGAGCACGCCACATGACCACGAGTGTGGGTTTGATTCCGGCCTCTCTCTCCTCCACATCTACACTGTGCTCTGTTGAAGGAAGACAATGGAAGAAGGTGGTGCAATTTCAACAAATGAAATGTATGGATTGAAGCTACGGCACAGGTGTGGAGGCTAAGGGTGCAGCTAAGGTGGAGGAAGAGACACAGAGCCACACTTACATGCCGACTCGGTGGTAAGGTGTAGAGAGCTGTGGCTGTGGCACCATTCTCACTCAGCAGCAGAGGGGCGGTCCCTGAGGATTCAAAGCCCTTAGAATGGAAGTAATATGTGTCATAATAGTTTGACACTCTATTGCTTACTCTACTGGTTCCTCACCTGTTGTGGTTTGGTCTAGTCTGGCCTCCCATAGACATTGTTAGGGGACTTCAAGGCTCGGGTGGACAAAATAAAATAAAACGTATCTGGCAGTGCCGACAAATAATCAGTCAACATCCAGAAAATGTACATTTCTGTCCAATCACAGCTCGGTGTCTACGTCTCTTAATACCACAGAAAGAGAAGGATGTGAGAATGTAATAAAATGTTTTGTGTGAACAGTTGGATCAGCTGACGACATGTTTTACATCGCTCCGCTCTCCAGTGTGTTGTACACAGTGAATTGAAGGGAGGAGTTTCTGGTAAAACAACATGACTCATTTCTCATAAGTCCATCCTTCCTCTCTTTCATCTACTCTATCCCTCTTTCCGTTCTCTTCTCACTGACTTCCCAACATCAGCAGCATGCTGGAAAACATGGTGCCATCCTCTTGTAAGCAGATGTGTGTGTGGGAATCAAATGCAGGACAGAAGTACCCTCTTACAGCATTTCATTTTTGAAGATGAAGTATTATTATGTTCATATTGAGCGATTACAACCCTCACAATTTGCGAATACTAATGTTCAGTGCCAAGGCAGGAAGTAGTTTGTCCTCCGTGTGGAGGTAAAGTCAGGGTGTAGGGTTCAAGGTGGAACACGGTGATGGTGATTCACACTTTCATATGGGACCATCCTGTCACATACAACTGATGGTGTTTTTCCTTCTGGGTGGACGGAGAGATGGACAACCTGAAAATGATGCCGCTCTCCACAGAGCTGCAGGGGAACAAGATTCAATCACATACAAGTACAACACTGAGATATAAAACACTCTATTAGAACCAAACACTTTCATGTTCCTCCTCCTTCCCTGTTCCTGTTAATAGGCTACTAAAACAACAATCTCCATTTATTACACACACACACATGCACACGCACGCGCACACACGCACACACACACGCACAAACATTTCTACATTCAAATGGTATATTATGTGTATTATATGTAATATTTTATCATATTACATAATGATGTATAAACAGAATCAATGTCTGCAAGGTAAAAATAAACTATGTACATGTTCCCTATAAGCTAGCAGCAACATTAATGCTCTGCTGTTGGTGTGTGTGTGTGTGTGTGTTTGTGAGGCCTTGTCTTTCTAACGATCTCTCTGCCACACACATCCTCCTTGCTTCCTTCTCACTATCTCTAACCCTCTCGCACACACACGCACACATACACACACACACACACACACACACACACACACACACACGGACAACAGACATTTTGACACAGTGAAACAGCCTGTTAGTCAACCAAGAATGAGCAAACCGCCGTGTGTTCATGTAACTGACAAGCAACAGCACAATATGTTTTTTCTTATAGACATCATCATTTTAAGATGCTCCTTTTACAAAAGTTTGCCTCATGACATTTTTACTGATGACTTTTCATGACAGTTGACACCTTCCAGTCAATCAAAGTTAGCTCTTATTGTGAAAATAAGATTCCTTATATTACATTTCATAATAATGCATTCATAAATGTGTACACATATGACTAGTCATGCCATAGTGACTTGTGTATTCCATATTAAAGTGGCATGTTTTGTTGGCTCTGCGGTCGCACAGACAAACGGACGCATTGAACAGGAAACAGTCCGTTCAGGTTGAAGACACGCTGTTGAAGAAAGAAGGAAAAGCTTCTCATGAGGGTCTGTGGTCGTTAACCGATCAGACACAAAGCATGATGATGAAAATAAAGGACTACTGATTCAAGTACCTGTTAGCTGTGCATCATAAGAGATCTAGCTCATTTACAACAAATCATACACACACTTTACCAATTCAGCTATGTTAAAATACTCCGGTAACATTAAAGTCCTGCATTACAGAAGTATTTATACAAATGAATCTCAGGGGTTGTGACATGATTAAGTATTAAGTATTATTCATTTCAGAAGGAAAATCCATAATTGTATTCTTAGTGATACTGCAACTGAAGTTCAGACATTAATACTGGTTTTATATTTATGTTTTAACTTAAATGTAGCTTTTACTTTTTATTTTTGTGTCTGCTTTGTTTTTTTATTGTGTTTTGTGTCTTTATTAATTATTATCAGTTATTATTATTATTAATAATTATTATTATTGTTGTTTTTCTTTATTTGCCATTTTATTAATTTTCCTTATTTACTATTTTAATATCTTGTAATTTTGTTGGGGCAAAATTTGTGTTGTATATATGCAAATGTGTTTGAATATTTGCATATTTTTGTCGGGTCTCACATTCATTGTATTCTCAATATCCACTCAGTTCTTATTGGAATTTTAAATAAAAAAAAGAATAAAATAAACATTTTTAATGATTTTTGTCTGTGGTTGTAAATATAATATTTTGTTAAAACAAAATAAGACATTTAGCAACATCGCCGTGTGAACTTGTGATGGCTGCATCATTCTGACATTAGATACTCCTGACGAATGAATCATTGGATGATATCCATCTCTCTGGAGTCTGAGCCACATATGTGACTGTACTGCTGTGGAAGTGACCTCCCAACACTCTTTATTCACTGAAGTGTGCTTTGACATGCTGATAAGTTATGAATGTGAGAAAGCTCATATATTAGTGTTGTGTGAGAATATAGAAGTGCTCTGTGAACATGCGTACGTCTGAATGGGGCTGCACTCAGAGTCAGCATCGGCTCCTTTAGAATCAGCCTGAAGCAGACCTGTGGAGTTTCCTCTGTTCCACGTTGCCGTCTCCTGATAACACACTCTGGTTGTGACACTCTCTGTGACACACACTCAGCAGGTGGAGACTCCAGATAACCAGAATCAGCTCTGGACAGGCGCATACAGCCAGCAACGAGAGGCGAACAATGTAGTGGAAAGAGGCTGATGGAGCATGCACCATGATGGGTTCTGACGGTGACGAGAGGCGTAAATTGAAGAAAATGACTTCAGAAAAGCATCAAAACATGCTGGGAAGCAGTTTGACGTATAAACAGAGGGAAGGGAACAATGCAAATCCAACACGCCGACGATGGAAATGCACGGAAACAACGTGGAGCAGCTCTCGTTTTCAGCCAAACATCTGAGATATATGCAGCGGGGAAGGAGGGATGAAGGAAAGGAAACGACAAGGGGACTCCTGATGAATACATGACGTTAACGTAGACACGAGAAACAGATGTTCTTCAAAAGTGACAGATTACAGGAATATTATTACATTTCACCAACAACAGATATCATTTCAATTCGTACTACAATCAATACATTTTTTGTAAATTGTAATTTTTCTATTAGATTTCATCTTAAATATTTACAAACTATATAATGTTCTTATCTGCTCAGAGATTTGTTTAGGTTCAGTACAGAGCTCTCAGTCCCCCCCGATGGTCTCTAGCTTCTCTTGAATTTGATTTTAGTCAGATCTTTGTCACCTGAATCAGAGGTCATGAACAAGTAGATCTGAGGCTCAGATGATGTGAAATCAGTGGCGGGCCGTGCATATTATACCTGGGCCTTCAGTGCTGTCCTACTACCTCCTAATAACCTCATTATGACGCAACAGCTACGGTTATTATTTGTTTCTAGGGTGTAACAATACACATATT
Source organism: Melanostigma gelatinosum (assembly GCF_949748355.1). Taxonomy (NCBI): domain Eukaryota; kingdom Metazoa; phylum Chordata; class Actinopteri; order Perciformes; family Zoarcidae; genus Melanostigma; species Melanostigma gelatinosum. Next base: position 254,324 of record NC_136657.1, on the reverse strand, counting down.
CGTAATGAACTGTTCGGTACGAGGATTACGAACCGAACAATACGTTTGAATAATACTAGTGCAGTTATTATTAAAATATAAAATATTAAATTATGGGAAATATACTCTGATGAGGCACATGCTAAACTAGCTTAGCAGGAAAACCAAAAGCAGGACACAATCTACAAACTCTCCCCGCATCGTTTAGCTGTTCCTACTGATTCAAACAGGACTAAAGCAATCGCCACACAATCCCCATTTCTCCAGACCATCATTCTTACTTTGTGAAAGAAAACAGATACATGAATACGCGCATGACAGGATGCTTCGTCATTAACGGACAATGCATATAGTCAAAATCAATGTAATTAACACAATGACAAGAACAAACTCACAAGAAGCAGTCACATATATGATATGACAACAAAGCAACAAACCAATCCAGCAACACTGCAGCGTTAAAACACCTATTCCACCGCACACTGAAGAGCACCATTCAAATGTTGTTCACATCAGAGGGAACAATATTAACCATGTCATAAAAACAACACCATAGACACATGAACACAGTAGTAACGCTACTGCAGACGTAAAACAATGAAAGCACTTCACTTACCAAAGCTGCTGTTCACTTAAAGACACAGTCCATCCTCCGTTCTTTGTTAATGAAGAGTTCAATGACGCGGTTGTACAGAACATCGGTGCGGTTCAGTTCCAGCCAGAGTTCTCCTGCAAACGTGTTCGTTGAGCTGATCCACTCGAGTCTCAGCAAAAGTTTTCAAAAGCACCGTAGCTTGTAAGTGTCCTGTCGTGCTATGGTGTCGTGTTGCTGCCTTGGTTAGCCACCTCAGGTTAGCAAATCCAGCGTAGCTCCAAACACCAAGACGCTCAGTCGCAAATAAAACGCATTCTTAGCCATCAAATGTGCAACACTTCTCCGACGCTGTCAGCCAGTACGTCACGTTAATGCTGACGTACTTGTAGGCTACATCGGTAGCTCGGACATGTCAAATACGCCCAACTAGAAAAAGCATTTCCTGCTGAAAATGCGTTGGAATGCTGAAAACTGAAATTAATCGCAAAAACATTGCTGAAAATAGATATCCAATTCAAAATAAATTGCAAAAAGCTTAATAATTCAAAAAGTTTAAAGATTACAAATATGAAAAGTCATATCACACCTCTCCTGAAAGAGCTGAACATTTTGATATTTGAACAGTTTCTGTGGCTTAAAAAAATTCATCAGTGGTGATATTTGTAGTAGTATAAGTTGTAGTAGAAGTATTAGTAGCATTAGAATAACTACTAGTAGTAGTAGTTGTAAAGGACCTCTGAGAATGTGTAGTGTATTTAAATAGATTGTTCCTTTTTTATGTCTTTTATTTTGGACGTTTTGTCACTGCAGTCGGTGCATTTCCTGTTGCGCTTTTATTCTGAAGGTATAAAAACCGGAAGTAAGAGGCCGCGGGAAAGCCGTTAAAAAGCCGTTAGAAAAGTCACTGAAAGGACGGAAAAAGTATTTTAACAAGGAAGATGGATACGGTTTTATTGTTTTAGCACCTGGCCGATATAGGCACAAGTTCTTACGGTGTGTTCAAGGAGTGATTCATTAAAGACTTATGGACCATCAGTTCAAGACTACAGACCATTATTCAGCCGGGATGCTACAGTAGTAGTGATATTTGTAGTAGTAGTAGAAGTTGTAGTTTTAGTAGAAGTATTATTAGTAGAAGTATTAGTAGCATTAGAATAACTACTAGTAGTCATATTAGTGATATTTGTAGTAGTAGTAGAAGTTGTAGTAGAAGTATTATTAGTTGTAGAAGTATTAGTAATTAGAAGAAGTAGTCGAAGACGTAGTATCAGTAGTCATAGTAATAGCTGTAGTATTGGTCGGCGTATTTAATATCACAGTAGTAATAGTAGTAGTAGTAGTAATAGCAATAGTAATGGCAGTAGAAGATGTAGCAGTAGTAGTAGTACTAGTAGCAGTCGTACTAATAGCTGTAGTAGTATTACTACTTTTAGTAGCATGAATAGCAGTAGTAGTAGCAGTTGTCGTATAAGTAGTAGTAGTGGTAGTAATAATATTGATGGTAGCAGTAATAGCAGTAGCAGTAGTAGTAATAGTAGCAACAGCAAAAGTTATAGTACAAGTAGTAGTAGCAGTAGTAGTAATACTATATTAGCAGCAGCAGTAGTAGTTAGAGCATTCATTTTTTTGAACACAAAAGCCTAATTCTGAGCTTGTTTAAATACAGTTAATCCATGGGGCTTTTATTTTGAAAGGGTGGGGATGGGTCCCCACCCATCCCCACCCTTTCAAAATCCTTATGTCTCCTCTCCCCCCCAGGGAGGGGGAGAGGAGACATAAGCATCATGCTTGACACACATAAACAGAGGTTATTAAATGACAGGCTTCATCACAAGCAGTTCAATTAGAATTCACTCTCTGGGGCTTTTATTTTGAAATGGGGTGTGGGGGAGAAGGGGAGAGGAGACAGAATCATAATGTTGGATAAACACAAACCAGTTATTAAATGACAGGCTCATCACACGCATTTCAGATAGGATTCATTTAAAAATGGCGTGTGTGTGTGTGTGGGGGGGGGGGGTGGAGGAGGGGGGAAAGATATAGAAATGGGGTACCGTGTTCTGTGGAAGATGTTTTTGAAGCAAAATTTAACATTGGTCTCTATGGAGCAGAAAGTTGGTTTTCCTCTCAATTAACGGCTTCTGTGTCAAATGTGGAAATCTGTGGGATTCCACAGTAATTTTTCTACGACAAGGACAATATTAGCTACTTTTACATCCAGAAATTATGCATGAAGAGTGAAGATTGTGGACACAGTGGCAAAACACAAATGTTTTTTTCACAAGAATCTCAAGCTGCTCTTCACTCTAGCGGTGACATCGCACACTCTAAGCTGTGCAATACACACCCATTATAAAGTCAGAAAAGGCCTGAAAAATCATAAAAGTTAAATTGCTGCAGTTCAAAAAGTTTAAAAGATATCGGAAAGCTGAATTAGGCGGCAACATTTTAAAGTTGAAATGGTGTCTGTAGCTGAAAGTATGAGGAAGTTGAAGGATTTGAAAGTTGAAGAAGTTTAAGAGGATTTGAAAATCTTCTCCATAGAAACCCTTTCAAAAAAAAGTTGCAAAAAGCTTAATAATTCAAAAAGTTTAAAGGTTAGAAATATAAAACGTCATAGCAGAGATGAGCTGAAGGAGCTGAACATTTTGATAGTTGAACGGTTTCTGTAGCTTAAAAAATGAAGAAGAAGAAGAGTTTCAAAAAAAAGGGGGACGGAAGAAATAGTGGAACTAGAAAAAGCATTTCCTGCTGAAAATGCGTTGGAATGCTGAAAGCTGAAATTAATTGTGAAAAAATTGCTGAAAATTAAGAAATGGGAGACTATCTGGCTGAAAAATGTTGAAGCCCGAAAGCATTTAAACTGCACTGCTGAAAAACCTTCTCGTTGAAATGTCTAACTATGGTGTCTGTAGCTGAAAGTATGAGGAAGAATAGGATTTGAAGATTTTCTCCATAGAGATCCCATTCAAAAGAAAATTGCAAAAAGCTTAATTCTAAAAGTTTAAAGATTACAAATATGAAAAGTCAAAGCACCCCTCTCCTGAAAGAGCTGAACATTTTGATATTTGAACAATTTCTGTAATTTAAACAAATTTCAGAAGTAGTGATATTTGTAGTAATAGTAGTATAAGTTGTAGTTGAAGTAGAAGTATTATTAGTCGTAGAAGTATTAGTAGCATTAGAATAAGTAGTAGTAGTAGCAGTAGTGATATTTGTAATAGTAGTAGTAGAAGTCGTAGTTGTAGTAGAAGTATCATTAGTAGTAGAAGTATTAGTATTTAGAAGAAGTAGTAGCCGCGTATCAGTAGTAGTAGTAATAGCTGTAGTAGTGATCGTAGTATTTAATATAACAGTAGTAGTAGTAGTAGTAGTAGTAGTAAAAGTAATGGCAGTATTTGAAGTAGCAGTAGTAGTAGTACTAGTAGCAGTCGTACTAATAGTAGTATTACTACTTTTAGTAGCATGAATAGCAGTAGTAGTAGCAGTTGTCGTATAAGTAGTAGTAGTGGTAGTAATAATATTGATGGTAGCATAAGACATAATCATAATGTTTGACACACATAAACAGAGGTTATTAAATGACAGGCTTCATCACAAGCAGTTCAGTTAGAATTCACTCTCTGGGGCTTTTATTTTGAAATGGGGTGTGGGGGAGAAGGGGACAGGAGACAGAATCATAATGTTCGATAAACACAAACCGGTTATTAAATGACAGGCTCATCACAAGCATTTCAGTTAGGATTCATT